>NW_013744016.1:0-1003 GCF_000517525.1 Limulus polyphemus
TTTCTCCTACACTTGTGGCGATATAAAATTTATTTTGATAAGATTCTCTGTTATAGATCGTATTTAACTGACGAGAAAACTTAAATATATCGTCCCTAATTTGCGAGTAAAAGACTAGAAGGAAGGCAGCTAGTCATCCCCACTCACCGCCAACTATTAGGCTACTCTTTTACCAACGAATAGTGGGATTGGCCATAACATTATAACGCTTTCACTAGATGTGTATTATTTTCCTGTACGCTGTCAGTATGCAAAAGTTCAACAAATAAATCAAAATGGTTCAAATTTCACTGTATGCATAGATATATAAGTAAATAAGTAAAAATATAAAACTATTAAATCATTAACATTGGTGACTAACTAAAACAATACTTACAGCTCTTTGTTCAGGTATTGCTGTTTTATTTTGTATGTTTGTTTTTAATTCAGCGCCCTCCAGTGGTTTCTCTCTCAATTCTGAAATCTGTGATTGTTTATGTCAAAAAAGACTTGTTCTTTTTTCTTCTTTAATTGCTGTCAGCAGTTATCTAAAGAATATTGGAAAATTGAGTTTTGAAGTCACGTACATAAATAACCACAAAACTGCGCTTATATACAAAATGAAATGAAATCTTTCGCAATATATTTTCAATAATCTGCTGCGAAAAATAAATAAAAAGTCAAAAGGGCAAAGTATTACGTTTTACAAACGTTATTTTTATTATAATCACCTTATGTATTTATTTTGTAGCATGTTATCACCAAAACAGAAATGTTTTATTGTATTTATTATTATTTTTTAATGCAAGAGAGTATTCTCGAGAGGGTCCCTTAGAACTACAAGGATTGAGCCATTACAGTTATATATTTGAGTAGCTGTGTACCCGTCCTTCGTACGAGTTGTGTGTATAAATAATACATTAATTTAACAATTAACAAACAAATTACTTGTACATTATTTACATTACATTTTAAATTTTTTTATTGTACACTAGCTGTGTACCCGTCCTTCGTACGAGTTGTA
>NW_013744017.1:0-2348 GCF_000517525.1 Limulus polyphemus
TGTACACGATCCCTAAGTCTTTACCATAAATAAATATACAGAAGTTTCATCAAACTGCAAAATTAAAACAAATTAAAATAATAGTATAAAAATTTTTAAAAAAATGCACTTATATTAAGACTCCTACCATGCTGGGTCGGGAATCTCTTCAAACCCAGGCCTACAATTACATTTGGATCCAGCAGTCCTCTAGCTTTTATTATAAGATAGTATAGATAAACACAGTTAAACTTTTGGCAGCAAGAGAGGGGTGGAGATAGGAGGCTTCATCCATGTCATGAGGGGGGATGGACGCCACTCACCAGATGGGCGAAACCAGCCTTGAGGGGAAATGGCACCACTGGATTAATAATATGAGAGAAAATCTGTGGTTGTTCTTCCCCACATAAAAGCAACATTTTCAGAGTTGAAATGTATTCAATAAAAAAGGGTTATTTATTTAATTTTATACATATAAATAATATATATTTCGATTTTGGGTTAATTCCAGTGCTCTCTGAACAAAATCATTTGTGAATATGAATTTCCTAAATTTTTTTCTTAGATTAGTATAGCACTTGTAGCCCCTAAGACCTTATAACTTGAATAAAATAATATTATCGATTTTTAAATTGTAACATTTCGGGGTGTTTCGACGTAGGTTCGACTTCCAGTCATTACAAATATATTTATTTACTTCCAGAATATTTTTTATGTAATTGTGGGTAATGCTTACAAGCCACCAATTTGAGGAAAGTTATGTAAAGGATATAGACTACAATCAGCGAATTGAAATAATCTAAAACATATTTATTCATGAACACTAGTACATATATATATTCCTTCAGTAATAAAATCAAAAAATGAAAAATAAAGTAGATAAAATGCTTTCTAAATGAATTTATTTTGCAACATTTTGGCCTTAGGCCCACTTCAAAATGCTGGTAATTTTACATACAGAGCCAAAACCATAACTATAACACATAATTCTAAGTTTGTTTCAACTATTTCACGCATTATATTATGACATCTTACTAATTCATAATTTTCTTTAATTTTTCGTAAATATGCCCACTCTTCTAGGTATAGTATCTATAAATCTCCTGCAAGCTTAGAATTCGGGCCTCTCGACCTCTGGCCTGCACGTGCTCCTCTAACATAAAATCCGTATTCTAGGCCTTGAATTTCATTTCGTGATTTCATTACTTCTTCACCTTTATTTTTCTCTCTAATGTCTTGGAACTTTCCGTTTGTTACGTCTCTGGTCGTTAGTTAATTTCCCGTATAATTTCTTTCCAATGAAACCTTAGCTACACAAGTCCTTTCTTAAATAAAACTAGTTTATTCTTTCTCAATACAACTTTGAAATTCACTTAATTTCCACGGTCACGCTATAAGTTAAACAAACACTATAATTCACAATGAACGACTCACGCGCTCGACCCAACTGTCCGTCTCTATCGCTGTCTGCAATTCAACTACATTGTTGCCGTCACTTCTTGGCAGTCTTATATATAGAAGAATACTGCAAATCTAGTAAACACTCGAGGATTCACGAACCTTCGAGAATATGACGTGTTACTAGGGTCACGTGACCCCCGCTGTCGTAACACTGCCCCTTCCTTAGTATTGTTATAACGTAGGAACATCATCAAGGGCTTCACTGTTTCCCTTCTCAAAACCGAGTAGAGTTTCTTCTTCAACAGTGGCTTTTTCGGGTGACACGTCTTCAGCAGCGTCGTTTGTTCTGTTGTTCACTTCATCCCAACTGAAATTTCCTGGACCATGATAACGCCAGTCTGTTGACATGCACCACCTTTGGCTTACCTTGCCGACCACATTTTATTCAGAAAGTCACGTCTGAGAGACGATCCACTATGTCATATGGGCCTTCCCATGGAGATGACAACTTAGAAGACTTTCCTTTGGTCTTCCTGGGATTACACAACCACACCTTGTTTCCTGGTACAAAGCTAACTTCAGTAGATCTCTTATCATAAGATAACTTCATCGAATCAGCAACAACTTGAGGAGATCAGGTGGTGCAGTTGGGTAGGCTTTGTGTGCCATACTTTCCAAGTCCTGTGCCAGCTCTTGCAGGCTCTCCCCTTTAGCACGGACTCTCATCCTAAATCTAGCTCTGTACACTTCCGACTGATTTTGGGTTCCATACCTGAGTTCTAGAGCCGCTACCAGTGCTCTATAGTTGTGCTTGTCATCTGCTGACAACTATCCAAGTATTTCCAGTGGTTGTCCCTTCAAGCTCGTTGCCAGATATACTGCTTTTTGCTCCTCTGTCAATCCATTCATCTGTGCCAGGAGCTCATATTGTGCTCTATATGCTTCCCACGGTGCCTTCCCATCGAATT
>NW_013744018.1:0-2348 GCF_000517525.1 Limulus polyphemus
TAAAGTTGCACCTTTGGCCATCCAGCTTTCCTGTCACATAGACACTGTGTGTGTGTGCTTGGCATTTTACACTTAGCTGTTAGGACTTTCATAATGGGGTTGGTGGGCGTCGCTCAACACCAACCACTACTGGTCTCCTTGAGGCCGACTTGTTGGTAATATTCTTCCTACACTAGGTCCTCAAATGTCCGTGCTTTCCCCAGTTCCAACAACCTTTCTGACTTTCCTGCTGTAGCATCTCCCCTGTGTTGAAGTTTCCAACATTGAGGTCTCTTGTGCCCAGATTTGTTACAGTGCCAGCAAAGTCCCCCAAACCTCTCTGAAAGCTGACCTTTTCTACCCTTGAATCCAGATGACTGTACCAACCTTGGTACCTCTGTGCTGGACTTAACGTAGGATTCAAATTCGAGAGATCTGGCCATTGCATCCTGCATGGTAGAGGGGTGTGCTTTCTTCACTTATATCTTAAGTTGTGGACTGTCCAAGGCATCTACGAACTGATCCCTCAGCAACAACTTGAGGAGATCGGGTGGTGCAGTTGGGTAGGCCTTGTGTGCCATGCTTTCCAAATCCTGAGCCAGCTCTTGCAGGCTCTTCCCTTTAGCACAAACTCTCGTCCTAAACCTAGCCCTGTAGACTTCTGACTGATTTTGGGTTCCGTACCTGAGTTCTAGAGCCACTACCAGTGCTCTATAGTTGTGCCTGTCATCTGCTGACAACTGTCCAAGTACTTACAGTGGTTGTCCTTTCAAGCCCGTTGCCAGATATACTGCTTTATGCTACTCTGTCCATCCGTTCATCTCTGCCAGTAACTCAAATTGTGCTCTATATGCTTCCCACGGTGCTTTCCCATCGTATTCCTGTGGCTTCCTTCTTACTGAATCACTCCTATTACGGACATTCATATCTGGGATGTAGATGTCTGCATTAGGGTTTAGCTGCAGGGTTTGGAAGGGGCTTGTCATTGTCTGGGTCTGGTTAAGTCGATGGTTAATGTATCCTCCTTGTGTAAAAGACAATAAATCGTCTTTTAACGTATCTAATTCGCTTTTAAATTTACTAATGTTTTCCGTTTGTCTTCTTGTTTCCTTTCTTGTTCCAGTTACCACTGCTGTAGTCTCTCTTCTTGTTTCTTTTCTTTTTCCCCCAACAACTGCTGTAATTTCTCTTCTTGTGTACTTTCTTTCTCCTCCAACAACTGCTGTAATTTCTCTTCTTGTTTATTTTCTTTTTCCTGCAACAACTGCTCTAGTCTCTCTTCTTTATTTTTGCTCTTCGAGATGCCATTGTTGTAGGTTTTCTTGCTACTGCTGTAATCTTTCTTCTTGTTTCTTTTCTTTTTCTTCAACAACTGGTGTAATCTCTCCTCTTCTTGTTTCTTTTGCTGCTCCTGTATTGCTGTATCAAGTCTGCTATGCTGTAGTTTGATTTGCCGCTTCTTGTTTCCATTTTGTTTTCGTCCCACTCTCTGACACCAATTTGTTACGTCTCCGTTCGTGAATTGATTTTCCGTAAATTCGTTCCTACGAAACTTTAGCGACACAAGTCCTTTCTTAAATAGAACTGGTTTATTCTTTCCGAATACAACTTTACGATACACTCAACTTCAACAGTCGCTCTGTAACAAACGCTATAATTCTCAACGAACTTCTCACGTGCTTCACAATATATATATACAAGACTAACACATATATAGTAAATGCTAGGGCATTCTTGAAGTAACAGGATATTTCTAGAAAGAGGTGGCGTGATATTAGTCACGTGACCTCGCTGACGCAACAATATCATGGCTGAACAATAAAACTATAATGAGATGCTATACAGTAGTTTTTAACTATTATGAGATGTTATGGTGTAGTTTTAACTATTATGGGTTGTTATTGAATGGTTTTTAACTATTATGTGATGTTATAGAGTGGTTTTTAACTATTATGGGATGTTATAGAGTAGTTGTAGCTGTTATAGGATGTTATAGAATAGTTCTAGCTATTATGGAATGTTATAGAGGGGTTTTTAACTATTATGGAGAGTATAGTGGATTTTTACTGTTATGGAATGTTATAGTGGATTTTTACTATTATGGGATATTACAGAGTGGTTTTAACTATTGTTAGGCTTCTGTGTTCGTTTGTTAATTTTCCGTAAAAATTATTTCCGAAGAAACTTTAGCGATACAAGTCATTTCTTAAATAAAACTAGTTTATTCTTTCTCAATACAATTTTGCAATACACTTAATTTCCACAGTCACGCTATAATTCGCAACAAACGATTCACGCGCTTGACTCAATTGTCCGTCTCTATCTCTGTCTGCAATTCAATTCCATTGTTGCCGTCACTTCTTGGCGGT
>NW_013744019.1:0-2344 GCF_000517525.1 Limulus polyphemus
TACAACGAACTTTGGGTCATTCTTTTTCCAATCTCACATTGAAAGTATCGAGGCTACTACAGAGAACTTTGCGTCATTCTTTTCCAAATTTGACAGTTATTACTATGGAGACTACTACAAAAAAACTTTGAGTAATTCTTTTCCCAATCTGACATTATTACAAGAAAGGTTACTACAACGAACTTTGGGTGATTCTTTTCTTAATCTAACATTATTACTATGCAGGTTACTACAATGCGCTTTGGTTAATTCTTTTGCAATCTAACATTATTACTGTGGAGGCTAATACAACGAACTTTGGGTGATTCTTTTCTTAATATAACATTATTACTATGCAGGTTACTACAATGCGCTTTGGGTAATTCTTTTGCAATCTAACATTATTACTGTGGAGGTTAACGAACTATGAGTCATTTTTTTTTCGAATCTGAAATTAAAACTATTGAGGTTACTACAAAGAACTTTGGTTGATTCTTTTTCCAAATGTACATTAATACTATAGAGGCTACTACAACGAACTTTGGGTGGTTGTTTTTACAATCTAACATTATTATAATATAGGTTACTACAGCAAACATTGGGTAATTCTTTTTCCAATTTGACATAATTACAATAGAGGCTACTAAAACGACGTTTGAGTTATTCTTTTCCAAATATAACATTATTACTATGGAGGCTAAGACAACGAACTTTGGAACATTCTTTTACAAATCTGACATTGAAACTATGGAGTTTACTACAAAGAACATTCGGTGATTCTTTTTCCAATCTAGCATTATTACTATGGAGGTTACTACAACGAACTTTGGGTGATTCGTTTTCCAATCTGATATTGAAACTATATAGTTTACTACAATGAACTTTGGGCGATTCTTTTCTTAATCTAACATTATTACTACGGAGGTTGCTACAAAGAACATTGGGTGATTCTTTACTTAATCTAACATTATTACTATGGAGGTTACTACAATGAACTTTGAGTGATTCTTTTAATCTAACATTATTACTATCGAAGCTACTACAAAGAACTTTGGGTCATTTTTTTTTCAATTTGACATTGAAAGTATAGAGTTTGCTACAAAGAAGTTTGGGCGATTCTTTTTTTAATCTAACATTATTACTACGGAGGTTCCTACAAAGAACATTGGGTGATTCTTTTCTTAATCTAACATTATTACTATGGAGGTTACTACAACGAACTTTGAGTGATTCTTTTCTTAATCTAAAATTATTATTATTATCGAAGCTACTACAAAGAACTTTGGGTCATTCTTTTTCCAATCTGACATTATTACTATGGAGGATACTACTACGAAATTTGGGTGGTTCTTTTCCAACTCTAGCGTTATTACTATGGAGTCTACTACAATCCACTTTGGATAATTTTTTTCCCAATCTGACATTAATACAATAGTGGCTACTATAACGAACTTTTGGTAATTATTTTCCCAATCTATCATTATTACTATGGAGGCTACTACAACGATCTTTGGGTGGTTCTTTCCCAATCTAACATTATTACAGTAGTGGTTATTACTACGATTCTTGGGTGGTTCTTTTCCCACTCTAGCATTATTACTATGGAGGCTACTACAACGCACTTCGGGTAAATCTTTTCCCTATCTGACATTAATGCAATAGAGGCTACTATAACTAATTTTTGGTAATTCTTTTCCCAATCTAAAATTGTTACAATAGAGGTTACTACAACGAACTATGAGTGATTCTTTTTCCAATTTGACAATATTATTATGGAGACTACTACAACGAACTTTGGGTCATTCTTTGCCCAATTTGACATTAATACTATCGAGGCTACTACAACGAACTTTTGGCTTGTTCTTTTCCCAATCTAACATTATTAGTTTGGAGGTTACTACAACGCTCTTTGGGTCATCCGTTTCCCAATCTAACATTATTACTATGGAAGCTACTACAACGAACTTTGGGTTAATCTTTTTCCAATCTGACATTGAAAGTATGGAGGTTAGTACAGAGAACTTTGGGTGATTATTTTCTTAATCTAACATTATTACTATGGAGGTTACTACAACGAACTTTGGGTTAATCTTTTTCCAATCTGAAGTTATTAGAATAAATGTTACTACAACGAACTTAGGTGTGATTCTTTTGTTAATCTAACATTGTTACTATGGAGGTTACTACAATGCACTTTAAGTAATTCTTTCCCAATCTAACATTATTACTATGGAGGCTAATACAAAGAACTTTGCGTGGTTCCTTTCCCAAGCTAACATTATTACTATGGAGGCTTATACAAGAAACTTTAAGGCATTATTTTTCCAATCTTACATACAAACTATGGAGGTTACTACAACGAAAT
>NW_013744020.1:0-4000 GCF_000517525.1 Limulus polyphemus
CATTAAGATGACAGCTATATCAACTAGTGTTTAGTTATCTGTTAAACATTAAGATGACAGTTATATCAACTAGTGTTTAGTTATCTGTTAAACATTAAGATGACAGCTACATAAACTATTGCTCAGTTATCTGTTAAACATTAAGATGACAGCTATATCAACTAGTGTTTAGTTATCTGTTAAACATTAAGATGACAGCTACATAAACTATTGCTCAGTTATCTGTTAAACATTAAGATGACAGCTACATCAAGTAGTGTTTAGTAATCAGTTAACTATGATTTTTTGTATGTGAAAGACTTATAATGTTAACTTAAAGACTGTCAAAATTTGGGAACATATACACACTATATTCAAAGTTAGAAGTATTAAATCTATACAGACTTCAAATAAGTACAAAATGGTCACGTGGTCAGTGAAATTGACTGAGCCTGTGTTAAACGTTAATATGACAGTTACATTGACTGATGTGTTAATATTCTGGGCCTACATATATAGATCTATTTTAGAATAGACTTTTTACTTATACAGTTATGACTTAGTATGGCTGTTCTAATAGGATTGTTATTTCTGTTTCTTTCATTAGAAGCAAAACAAGTTCCTAAAAGAAAAGCTCACTGCTAATTTTACAGATGCTTTAAAGAACTTCCAAACTGTTCAGAGATTGGCAGCACAGAAAGAAAAAGAAAGTGTGATGCGTGCTAGAGCTCATTCAGGTCTCTATAGTGTAAGTAAAACAGGATCCACGTACTGTAGAAGGATAACATAAGGTGTGGTTGATTAACAGTTGTTGTAGATACTGTAAAGATCCATGTACTGTACTAGGTATAACATAAGGTGTGGTTGATTAACAGTTGTTGTAACTACAGTAAAGATCCATGTACTGTAGTAGGTATAACCTAAGGCGTGGTTGATTAACAGTTGTTATAACTACAGTAAAGATCCATGTACTGTAGTAGGTATAACCTAAGGTGTGGTTGATTAACAGTTGTTATAACTACTCTAAAGATCCATGTACTGTAGTAGGTATAACATAAGGTGTGGTTGATTAACAGTTGTGTTTTCTAGTGTAGAAGTCCTTCGTGTTATTTTTGTTGATACATAATTTGTTATTTGTATTTAATGTTCTCTGTTTTACCACCTGATCTTTATCATAAAATATTTAAATGTGAAACAGTTAAAAGTTTTTAAGTATGAAACTAGGTGTTGATATTATAAGAACTGTTACATTTTCTGCATGCATCTGTATGTTGGGGCGTTGAACACAGTTAATTGCTATTATTATTTTGAAGATAATATGTTTCCCATTTGAATGTATAAGAACATATGTTGATTCTAGCCCAAGCAGTTAGGAAAATAGAATAAAAATCAGAATATAAGGAGAAATTTGCTTATTATAGTGATTAAACATTAGATATAGGGTAAATAATGTTTTGTGTTAATGGATATCTATCTTTATTCTACAAAACATTATTTACCCTACCAATAGGGGTCCTAGAATAAAGATAGATATCCGTTAACACAAAACATTATTTACCCTACCAATAGGGTCCTAGAATAAAGATAGATATCTGTTAACACAAAACATTATTTACCCTACCAATAGGGTCCTTTAAAGAATGTTTAACATCTGTAGTAAACACCTACCACAACAACAACATCATAAATATATTATAGAATGTATAAAGATCTTAAAGAATGTTTTCAACATCTGTAGTAAACACCTACCACAATAACAACAACATCATAAATATATTATAGAATGTATAAAGATCTTAAAGAATGTTTTTAACATCTGTAGTAAACACCTACCACAACAACAACATTATAAATATATTACAGAATGTATAAACATCTTAAAGAATGTTTTCAACATCTGTAGTAAACACCTACCACAATAACAACATCATAAATATATTACAGAATGTATAAAGATCTTAAATAATGTTTTTAACATCTGTAGTAAACACCTACCACAATAACAACAACATCATAAATATATTACAGAATGTATAAAGATCTTAAAGAATGTTATCAACATCTGTAGTAAACACCTACCATAACAACATCATAAATATATTACAGAATGTATAAAGATCTTAAAGAATGTTTTCAACATCTGTAGTAAACACCTACCACAATAACAACATCATAAATATATTACAGAATGTTTTTAATGTACGTGTAAAAATAACTCGATAGAAATGTCCTCCTTGAAAAGCAAGTCAATAGTTACTGAAACAGATATACTGATTGGTAAGTAAATTATTAATATCATCTGTTGTGTTTGCTAACATTTTAGATTTAATTTCAATATTCTGATGGTATAAGTTTCTAATTCATTCAACAACTTTAAAAAACAAATAATGCTTAAGAGTACACATTTTCTTATAATTTCAAGTAACACATAGCAACACTATATTTAATAGAAAAGACGCTCTGAGAAATGAGCCCAGAACCTCTGGCTAACAAGGCCAGTGCTCCACATCGAGTTATCGACAAGTCCAGTCAATATTCACTTATGAGGCTTGTCACTATGAATATGAACTCCAAACTGTGTTATTATCAGACAAGTAGTGATTTAATTTAGTTCCTCCCAACAAAATAATACAAAGTCTAAATATATTCTTAAATTCATTTCATTAACAACCAATGAAATGAGAACTTTTCACTTTAAATTTTACCATAGAGCTGGAGCCTCTTTTCACTTATTGTTTTTTTTATCATCACAAATTTAATGTTAAAATCTGTCTTTTTGAAAAGTTTCTCATTCTGAAGAATCTGTCTCAAAATATTATATGACAGTCCACAAGAAATAAAAGTCTAGGTTACTGTTTCAGGATTTTGTAACACAACTAAAATGTGTGAGTTTTCAAAATAGATTAAAAGTAAATCAAACTTAAAAATGACAGTGATAATATCTTCCCTTCATTCAGAATTCATAACATTAAGAACCTTGACGGATGCACCATGATACAAGATTTCCTTTTTACCTTAAAAATGTGTTGCAATATCATTCATAAGAACCAACAAGATTTTAAATGGCTATTCTCTTGTTTAATTGCTTATAATCAAATCAGAGGTTCATTACTAAAGTGAAAAATAATTAGAGATTTCAGACAAGTTGTGACTATTTACCATGTACTACAAAAAAAAAACTTTCAAAGCAATTCTCCGACACATCCAGGAAATAACTTTAAATCTTGTAACATTTAATAATGTCAGCAAAATGTTGATCTTCTCTTGAAAACAGGTTTATGTTTAATTATAATACTTACTTCAAGTTTTTTGACAGCTTGTTCCCGTTCTTTCAGTAGCTCAATATTAACTTCTTCTTCCATCTGTATAGCAGTCTGGGATTGTGTAGGACTGTCAGAAAACAAATTCTCATTAAAAAACATTTACTCTATGTTGTATTCTAAGAAAATTCTCTAGTTTTCTATTCAATTTAAGCACACATACCCATGTTCAGACTTGAAAATAAAATTTCCACAAGGTCTCAACACTTGGCTACATTATCCTAAGTTTTCTCAGCTTTTGAAATATGAGAACAATTTATAAAATATCTTAATGCATTTCAAAAATGTTATGTTATTAACTTCTCACAAAAAAAAGATTATTTACACCTGACATCTATGATTCAGACTAAAAATTTATATATCCAAGTATAATGTCCCAAAAATTAGCAGTTCTAGCTCGACTAGGTAATTATGTTCTTGCTCATTCAACTCAAAAAGTTAGTCTTCAAATGAAATTAATAACAAAAAATTATAATAATAACATCTATGGTTTCATCATGAGTAATAAAAGCTACCTGGCAAAATCAGCCAAAGCCATACTGGTTCCAGACTTACTCTCCATAAACGGGTCCTGGAATAAAGATAGATATCCGTTAAAACAAAACATTATTTACCCTACCAATAGGGGTCCTAGAATAAAGATAGATATCCGTTAAATCATAAATATATTACAGAATGTATAAAGATCTTGTTGTTGTTGT
>NW_013744021.1:0-4025 GCF_000517525.1 Limulus polyphemus
CAATCTTGTGGATTGTTAGAGATAGTACATAGTATCGTTAAATCTTGTGTCTTCTTATTGATAGTACACATTATCGTTAAATCTTGTGTCTTCTTATCGTCAGTGCATAGTATTATTAAATCTTGTATCTTCTTATTGGCTGTACATAGTATTGTTAAATGTTGTGTCTTCTTATTGACAGTACACAGTATTGTTAAATCTTGTGTCTTCTTATTGATAGTACACAGTATTGTTAAATCTTTTGTCTTCTTATCGACAGTACACATTATTGTTAAATCCTTTGTCTTCTTATTGACAGTACACAGTATTGTTAAATCTTGTGTCTTCTTTTTGACAGTACACAGTATCGTTAAATCTTGTGGCTTGTTAGCAATAGTACACAGTATCGTTAAATCTTGTCTTCTTATTGATAATACATAGTATTGTTAAATCTTTTGTCTTCTTATTGAAAGTACACAGTATTGTTAAATCTTGTGTCTTCTTATTGATATTACACAGTATTGTTAAATCTTGTGTCTTCTTATTGATAGTACACAGTATCGTTGATTCTCGTTGCCATTTAGTGATAGTACACAGTATTGTTAAAACGTTTATCTTTTTATTTATACTACACAGTCTCGTTAAATCTTGTGGCTTGCTAGAGATAGTACACAGTATTGTTATATATTGTAACTTCTTACTGACAGTAAACAGAATTGTTAAATCTTGTGTCTTATTATTAATAGTACACAGTTTTCGTTAAATCTTGTTTCTTCTTATTGATGGTACATAGGATTGTTAAATCTTGTGTCTTCTTATTGACAGTACACAGTATTGTTCTATCTTTTGTTTTCTTATTAACAGTACACAGTATCGTTAAATCCTCTCGCTTGTTAGTGATAGTACACAGTATTTTTAAATATTGTGTTTTCTTATTGACAGTACACAGTGTTGTTAAATACTGTGTCTTCTTATCGACAGTACACAGTATTGTTAAATCCTGTGTCTTCTTATCGACAGTATACAATATTGTTAATCATTTGTCTTCTTATTGACAGTACACAGTATTGTTAAATCTTGTGTCTTCTTATTGATAGTACACAGTATTGTTAAATCTTGTGTCTTCTTATTGATAGTACACAGTATTGTTAATTCTTGTGGCCCTTTAGTGATAGTACACAGTATTGTTAAAACGTTTGTCTTCTTCTTGATAATATAAAGTATTGTTAAATCTTGTGTCTTCTTATTGACAGTACACAGTATTGTTCCATCTTGTGTCTTCTTATTGACAGTACACAGTATCGATAAATCTTGTGGCTTCTTAGTGATAGTACACAGTATCGTTAAGTCTTGTCTTCTTATTTATAGTATCTAGTATTGTTAAATCTTGTGTCTTCTTATTACAGTACACAGTATTTTTAAATCTTGTGTTTTATTATTGACAGTACACAGTATTAATAAATCCTGTGTCTTCTTATCGACAGTACACAATATTGTTAAATCCTTTGTCTTCTTATTGACAGTACACAGTATTGTTAAACTTGTGTCTTCTTATTGATAGTACACAGTATCGATAAATATTGTGTCTTCTTATGGACAGTACACAGTATTGATAAATCGTGTCTTCTTATAAAATATTACACAGTATTGTTCTATCTTGTGTCTTCTTATTGACAGTACACAGTAATGTTAAATCTTGTGTCTTCTTATTGACAGTAAACAGTATCGTTAAATCTTGTGTTTTTTATTGATAGTACACAGTATTGTTAAACCTTTTGTCTTCTTATTGACAGTACACAGTTTCGTTAAATCTTGTGGATTGTTAGTGATAGTACACAGTATCGTTAAATCTTGTGTCTTCTTATTGATAGTACACATTATCGTTAAATGTTGTGTCTTCTTATCGTCAGTGCATAGTATTATTAAATCTTGTGTCTTCTTATTGGCTGTACATAGTATTGTTAAATGTTGTGTCTTCTTATTGACAGTACACAGTATTGTTAAATCTTGTGTCTTCTTATTGATAGTACACAGTATTGTTAAATCTTTTGTCTTCTTATTGACAGTACACAGTTTCGTTAAATCTTATGGCATGTTATTCATAGTACAGAGTGTCGTTAAATCTTGTGTCTTCTTTCTGACAGTACACAGTATCGTTAAATCCTGTGGCTTGTTAGTGATAGTACACAGTATTGTTAAATCTTGAGTCTTCTTATTGATAGTACACAGTATTGTTAAATCCTGTGTCTTCTTATTGACAGTACACAGAATTTTTAAATCTTGTCTTTCATTATTGACAGTACACAGTATGTTAAATCCTGTGTCTTCTTATCGACAGTACACAGTATGTTAAATCCTGTGTCTTCTTATCGACAGTACACAATAATTTTAATCTTTTGTCTTCTTATTGATAGTACACAGATTGTTAAATCTTGTGTCTTCTTATTGACATTACACAGTATTGTTAAATCTTGTGTCTTCTTATTGGCTCTACACAGTATTGTTAAGTCGTGTGTCTTCTTATTGATAGTACACAGTAGTGTTAAATCTTTTGTTTTCTTATTCACAGTACACAGTTTCGTTAAATCTTGTGGATTGTTAGTGATAGTACATAGTATCGTTAAATATTGTGTCTTCTTATCGACAGTACACAGTATTGTTAAATCTTGTGTCTCCTTATTGACAGTACACAGTATCGATAAATCTTGTGGCTTGTTATTGATAGTACACAGTATCGTTAAATCATATGGCTTGTTATTGATAGTACACAGTTTCGTTAAATCTTGTGTCTTCTAATTGACAGTACACAGTATTGTTAAATTTTGTGTCTTCTTATTGACAGTACACAGTATCTTTAAATCTTTTGTTTTCTTATTCACAGTACACAGTTTCGTTAAATCTTGTGGATTGTTAGTGATAGTACACAGTATCGTAAAATCTTGTCTTCTTATTGACAGTACACAGTATCTTTAAATCTTTTGTTTTCTTATTCACAGTACACAGTTTCGTTAAATCTTGTGGATTGTTAGTGATAGTACACAGTATCGTAAAATCTTGTCTTCTTATTGATAGTACATTGTATCGTTAAATCTTTTGTCTTCTTATTGACAGTACACAGTATTATTAAATCTTGTGTCTTTTATTGATATCACACAGTATTGTTAAATCCTGTGTCTTCTTATTGATAGTACACAGTATCGTTGATTCTTGTTGCCATTTAGTGATAGTACACAGTATCGTTAAATCTTGTTTTTCTTATTTATATTACATAGTATTGTTAAATCTTGTGTATTCTTATTGACAGTACACAGTATTGTTAAACCTTGTGTCTTTTATTGATATCACAGTATTGTTAAATCTTATGTCTTCTTATTGATAGTACACATTATCGTTAAATCTTGTGTCTTCTTATCGTCAGTGCATAGTATTATTAAATACAGCCAATAAGAAGACACAAGATTTAATAATACTATGTGTGTACTGTCAATAAGAAGACACAACATTTAACAATACTATGTACAGCCAATAAGAAGACACAAGAAAGACACAAGATTTAACTTATTGATAGTACACAGTATTGTTAAATCTTTTGTCTTCTTATCGACAGTACACATTATTGTTAAATCCTTTGTCTTCTTATTGACAGTACACAGTATTGTTAAATCTTGTGTCTTCTTTTTGACAGTACACAGTATCGTTAAATCTTGTGGCTTGTTAGCGATAGTACACAGTATCGTTAAATCTTGTCTTCTTAGTGATAATACATAGTATTGTTAAATCTTTTGTCTTCTTATTGAAAGTACACAGTATTGTTAAATCTTGTGTCTTCTTATTGATATTACACAGTATTGTTAAATCTTGTGTCTTCTTATTGATAGTACACAGTATCGTTGATTCTTGTTGCCATTTAGTGATAGTACACAGTATTGTTAAAACGTTTATCTTTTTATTGATAATACACAGTATCGTTAAATCTTGTGGCTTGCTAGAGATAGTACACAGTATTGTTATATATTGTAACTTCTTACTGACAGTAAACAGAATTG
>NW_013744022.1:0-2345 GCF_000517525.1 Limulus polyphemus
GGGGCAGTGTTACGACAGCGGGGGGTCACGTGCCGCTAGTAACACGTCATATTCTCGAAGGTTCGTGAATCCTCAAGCGTTTACTAGATTTCGGTATTCTTGTATAAGACGGTCAAGACGTGACGCCAACAATGTGTAATTGAACTGCAGACAGAGATAGAGACTGACAATTGAGTCGAGCGAGCACGTGAGACGTTCGTTGTGAATTATAGTGTTTGTTATAGCGCGACTGTGGAAATTAAGTGTATTGCAAAGTTGTAGTCAGAAGAAATAAACCAGTTTTATTTACGAAAGGACTTGTATTGCTAAAGTTTCTTCGGAAAGAATATTTACGGAAAATTAACTAACGACACAGAGACGTAACACTACATTTACAATTGACGTTCAATCTCTCTAACAACAGTATTAGGACTAATTTACAATCATTCCATAAACTTGTACAAAGCTGCACGATATCATTCTTTTATCTCAACTAACTTTCAAATTAATTAACTTTATGCTTCACGGAACATCGTTGTCATAATCTAGTTTCGAAAATGGCCCCTAGTGGCTCAGTGGAAAGTCTGAAAATTTTTAATGCTAAAACTGAATCTCGATACCCGTGGTGTGTACAGCACTGATAGCCCATTGTGTAACTTTCTGATTAACAACAAACAAACATTCGAAATAACAAACTTGATGTCAAATTAAAACTTTCTAGTAATGTTCCCTCTAGCTAACAAGTAAATTACAACATTACAAATATGTAACAGTAACATAAATCACAGTAACTAAAGCAACACCGTTCTTTCGTTGAGAGTAAAAATAATTCAACCGCTAATCCATATCACAATAATTAATTACCCTATCTCTTCCTTTAACGTTTCTACAACTTTAACACTTGACGACTGTCATAAATTGCTGTAGGCCAACGTTACAAATGACGAAATCCACTTACTTGTACAATGCGATAGCTAACACACTGACTTGTTCACTCTCCGTCTTTAAAGTCACTTTCTTCACTTCACAACTATGACTAAAGTTCTCAGCACATCAAACAGCTGCCAGTGAGCCTATTAATAAATTTACTTTCTAATAAATGTTCTATAACTAATGTTCTCAGCACATCAAACAGCTGCTAGTGAGCCTATTAATGAATTAACTTTACGATAAATGTTCAATAACTAAAGTTCTCAGCACAACTAATAACCGCTAGTGAAGATGTTAACTTAAACAAACTCTGGCTCTAAAAACAAATTCTGCAGAGGTTTTTAATTTTTTTTTGTGCATATGTTTTCCACAGTCTGCATCATTAGATGAAGAAAACGCCAACTCATTCAAAGAGCGGATTCAATCACCTATCAAGGTCGGTGTAAATAGTACATTGGCAACAACCATTGTGGGGGCGTTGTGGACACTAATTGTGGGAGCCGTAATCTTCTACTTCAAAAAGGTATTTTGTTCTCACAAGCTGAATGTGTAATAATCTTCTTAATAATTCTATAAAGATGTCTATAAAACCTGAAGTTGGTTTAAAAGTGATTTTCTATTTTCAGAAACAAAGCATGCCGTGTAGTCTAGATGTAAACATTTTACAAACAGCTGCCTCAGTATGTACTAGGTTTGAGAACTTTAATGGACTGCAATTGCCTGTTGAAATAAAAGGAGACGACGTTTCGGCTTCTATAGTAAGACTTTCTTTCAACACCCAGTTGCATCCATTCCCTAACCTAATATGTCTACACTGCCTAAGAATATACTAATTGAAGCGATTTTTCCCCTTCCCTTGGGTTATATATATCCTTCCTTCCTTTCAACTGTAAACCATGATGAGTGAGACAAGTGTCAGAACATTGATTAGTAAGAGATTGTGTTGACTGTGATTAAACTGTAAGCCGTGATCAGTGGGACTAGTATCAATATATCAATAAGTGCGAAACCATGTTGCTTGGAACTATGGGTTAAAAAATTGTACATAGTGTTAATTTTCGGATAAGTGGAAGGCTGGAAATGTTGATTACAAATATTGCGATTAGTGTCAGTATACTGAGTAGTGAAAGTTTGATTGGATGCGTGAAGAAAAGAAATTTAACTAACGTTAATTAATACAATAACAAGTGAGAGACTGTGTTGAATATAACTGTAAATTCAATGGGGTGTGACTAGTGTCAGTATACTGGTAAGTGGAAGGTATCACTCCCAACATAGAAATACACCTTCTCAAGAAGGCGGGAAAATGTGATAAAATCAGTTATATATTAGTATCTAGTCGTTAATAATTAGACTTAGATAATCGTGTAAGTTATTAAGCACGAGATCCGATTGCTACAGCCGTAAGTACAAAATAAATTATTCTATAATTTGCG
>NW_013744023.1:0-3051 GCF_000517525.1 Limulus polyphemus
AATTTACGGAAAATCAACTAACGACTGGAGGCGTAACAGTGTTTATATTTCACTAGTACTCAGTAGTAGTATTACAAGTACGACAGAACTCACTAAAACTTAAATTTATACTACTACTAGTACTATTGACTGTGACAGAAATTACTACAGTACACTATACAGAACAGAACTGCATTATCTGCAATGGGCACTAACTTTTTAGCAACATCTCATAGTCATGATAAAATGCTTAACAAAAGAAAAAAAAAGAAATTGTTTGCTGACTTCTGAATATGCTAATAATTGGCACTGGCGCGTAATACAACTTACTGATTAAGCATTTTAAGCAGAGGCGTAGCTAGGCGCTGGCAAACGGGGCTCATGCTCAGATTTTATTTGAATTCCAAGTTGGTGTCTTGAAAAATCAGAATAGAAAACCATGATCGATATTAAACGAAACGCCTAAAATTCCAACGCCTCTGATTTTAAGCCAGACAATGGACTTACTTCTTTCTGCCTTGTCGGGTGTATCAAGGCTATTCCATTACAAATCACAGCTGTATCTTCAACGAAAACAGTCAGGCAAGTTTTCGTCTTGTGGAAGCTCAATAATATTAAGACCAACATCCCTTAAAGCTTTACAGTACTCTTCATGTTGCGTTTTAGCCTTTTCTGAGTCAATTTCGTCCGAATTTCCGAGGGCTTTTGTTTTTAAAACTGTTGGGAATACGACGAACTATCTTCACTTTCAGTTCCAGTTTGAATTTTATATAGCCGATAACTCGCTGAATTCTCTTTTCGACATCGGGAAATGCGTCATTTGATGACACGAGAGAGTAAGGTTCAATTGTAGACTTCCTCCTGTCTCTTATGTCGGCATCGGGCTTTCGGTTTTATAGACCTGTGAGGGTCAGATTCATTTGACCTCTTTCACCCCCATCCAAGCACATGGTGAATAATTCCTGTTTAATATTAGTATAATTACTAGAAGAGGATCAGAGCTTAGCTAGTTTACGCACTCACTCTGACACCTTTCAAGGCCGTGTCTATGTAGGAATTATTATAATATTAATGTGTTAAATACACTTTCGTTTCATTCGTTTGTGCAAAGTTCTACACTTCGCGAACACTTCAACGTGAAGATGCAATTTTCACATTTTACACCAATTTTAAGTTTCTACGAGAGCATTGACATATATACCCTTTTTAATGCTGTCATAGTAAATTAAAGCTAATGATAATTTAGTAGTCTAGCATTAAGTGGCCTTAATTTATTTTATTCCTTATATATATATACATTAATCAATAGTGGAGAGGTACTTAGGCTTAGGGATATCTTTATTATGTACGCAGTAACGATCAAGTACGCATAGTAAGTCATTATTGTGCCAATTTTTCGCGAAATAATTTAGCGAACTATGTAGAAGTCTATTGGTTAACAATTCTATGTTTGCATAATTATGCACGAAATTAGAGGATGTTGATCTTGGTACTTTATATGCTGTTGTAAGTATTGAATTCTGTAGTGTTTGTAATTTAGTTGTAATTTGTTTAGGTGCAATGTTAATCCATGCAGGTGATGCATATTCGATCACTGAAAACTTTTTATGATGTTCAGCTGTTGCTCTGCTGTTTTTACCCGTTAAACTCCTTGCATATTTCGGGCGTTGCCAAGTGTTGGTTTTAATATTTGTTAAATGTTTAATCTACATTATCTTATAGTCATGTGTTAGTCCTAGGAATTTTTCTGATGTCGTAAACTGGAGGAAGTGCCCCTCCAGTGGCGCAGCGGTATGTCTGCGGACTTATGACGCTAGAAATCGGTTTTCGATACTCGTGGTGGGCACAGCACAGATAGCCCATTGTGTAGCTTTGCGCTTAACTACAAACAAACAAACTGGTGGAAATGCTCCATTCGTGTACAGTTCTGGTGGGTTTTGTTAATTTTGCAAGAACTACTAATTCATTATTTGGGACATTAATTTTAATCCGATAATTTTGGCAGTATCCAACAATTCTATTTAATTGTAAATTTGTGGCTGCTATAGATGGAGTGGGAGAACTTTTCCAAACTTCCACATCGTCTGAAAGTTGTGACGAGTACCCATGAATGTGTGGGGAGTTTACTTTCAATTTGTATAGAAATGTGCCTGGGTATTTGTTAATTGTGAGGTTGTTTGATTTTATTAATAAAGCCCTCTCTGATTTTTGTTATGTTAGTGTCAGGCTCATGTTTTTTGAACTGTGACGTTCTCTTCAGAAAAACTGTGTTTGTTTTTACTCATATGCTCATGGACTTTGGAAGGAATTTTTGTGTTATTTTAATCTAATCTTCAAGTTACATCCTGTTTCACCTATATAAAAGTTTTCACCCCTGGAATAAAAATTAAACACATGTTAAGAAACTTGTAAACGAACGCATCTCACCAGGAGACATTTACAAAATATAGTGTAATAGTTGCCCAGCTTAATCTAGGCGTTATGTTAAAGCTGTATTTATGTGCTGGTCTTTTCGAAATTTCTGACAGAGGGGATACTAATATTTTCTATATATGGGATGGGACAAGTAATTAGGTTTCCTTTTTTTTATCGAGAGTTTGGGTGTTTGTTAAACGCTTCTTGTCTGTGTTTTTCAAATTTATTAATAGTTTCTATAACTACTTTAGGAGGTAACTAGTTAACGTTGGTAAAGCTTTGAGCTAAGTGCATAACTTTTTTATCGATGGGTATCGATACTCGGTTTTTAGCATTGTACGTCTGCAAACATACCACTTTGCCACTGGGGAGCTTACAAACGAGACATTCAAATAGAAATATCATGGTTGATTGTATTATGACATAATTTTATTACTGATCGATAAAGTAACTGAATATGTGTGATAACTAACATAGACCCAAATGCTTCACTGAATAAATATACCAATTGAAAACAAAAACTAAATCAATGCTTCACTGATCTTTGTAATTTGTATTTATAATCTACTCTCGTCTCTCTATATGTTTTTAATTCACTAGATTCTTGAAGTCAAATTTAGATTATTCTAGGTTTTCTAGCCTACTTTTATAAACTTC
>NW_013744024.1:0-1542 GCF_000517525.1 Limulus polyphemus
CAGTACACAGTATCGTTAAATCTTCTGTCTTCTTATTGACAGTACACAGTATTGATAAATTCTGTATTATCTTATTGACACGTCACAGTATTGTTAAATCTTGTTTTCTTATTGATAGCACATAGTATCGTTAAATCTTGTCTTCTTTTTGATAGTACATAGTATTGTTAAGTCTTGTGTCTTCTTATTGACAGAACACAGTATTGATAATTCCTGTATCTTCTTATTGACAGGACACATTATTGTTTTTCTTGTGTCTTCTTAATGACAGTACAAAGTATTGTAAATCTTGTGTCTTCTTATTGACAGTACACAGTGTTGTTAAATCTTTTGTCTTCTTATTGAGAGTAAACAGTATTTTTATCTATTGTGTCTTCTTATTGAGAGTACACAGTATTTGTTAAATCATGAGTCTTCTTCTTGAGAATACACAGTATTGTTAAATCTTGTGTCTTCTTACTGACAGTACACAGTATCGTTTAATCCTGTATCTTCATATTGACATTACACAGTATTGTTAAATCTTGTGTCTTCTTATTGACAGTACACAGTATCGTTAATTCTTGTGTCTTCTTATTGATAGTACACAGTATTGTTAAATCTTTATGTCTTTTTATTGACAGTACACATTATTGTTAAATCTGTCTTCTTATTGATAGTACATGGTATGGTTAAATCATGTGTCTTCCTTTTGATAGTACACAGTATTGTTAAATCTTGTGTCTTCTTATTGACAGTACACAGTATCGTTAAATCTTGTGTCTTCTTATTGACAGAACACAGTATTGATAAAGCCTGTATCTTCTTATTGACAAGGACACAGTATTGTTAAATCTTGTGTCTTCTTATTGAGAGTAAACAGTATAGTTATCTATTGTGTCTTCTTATTGAGAGTACACAGTATTTTTAAATTTTATGTCTTCTTATTGACAGTACACAGTATCGTTAAATCTTGTGTCTTCTTTTTGACGGTAAATAGTATCGTTAAATTTTGTGTCTTCTTATTGATAGTACATAATATTTTTAAATCTTGCTTTCTTATTGATAGTACATAGTATTTTTAAATCTTGTGTCTTCTCATTGACAGTACACAGTATTGATATATCTTGTGTCTTCTTATTGAGTGTAAACAGTATTGTTAAATCTTGTGTCTTCTTATTCAGAGTACAAAGTATTGTTTAATCTTGTGTCTTCTTATTGACAGTACACAGTATGGTTAAATCATGTGTCTTCCTTTTTATAGTACACAGTATTGTTAAATTTTGTGTATTCTTATAGACAGTACACAGTATCGTTAAATCTTGTGTCTTCTTATTGACAGTACACAGTATTGATAATTCCTGTATCTTCTTATTGACAGGACACATTATTGTTTTTCTTGTGTCTTCTTTATGACAGTACAAAGTATTGTAAAATCTTGTGTCTTCTTATTGACAGTACACAGTGTTGTTAAATCTTTTGTCTTCTTATTGAGAGTAAACAGTATTTTTATCTATTGTGTCTTCTTATTGAGAGTACACAGTATTGTTAAATCATGTGTCT
>NW_013744025.1:0-2611 GCF_000517525.1 Limulus polyphemus
GTGTTTGTATATATATATATATATATAGAGTGAGAGAGATGGGGGAGTGTAAATTTACCACAGCCAGTTTATTTTCTCTAGGGACGAGCTTGGGTGTTGATGTCTGGCTTCACCTTAGCCTTTGGTTCCATGTTCAGCAAGACCTGGAGAGTCCACGCCGTATTTACCAATATCAAGTTGAATAAAAAAGTAAGTCTCCTCTGATATCGGCGGTTTTGAGTTACATCAATTATCGTCATTTCAGCTGGACTGTTGATAAGTCGGAGTATCCAAATTTGTTAAATATTTTTAGGGGTTTGTGTACATTACATTCATGTGGATAACGTCCTGTTTTTTTTTTATACCGACTGAGCGTTTGGGACTATTTACTTTGGAGTATACAATTGTAAGATGTAAAGGCTGATATCTAGACTAAAATGTCAGAGGAGGAGAAGGACCTCGGAGTTTCATTTCTTGAGATCAATTGATTACATTAAAGACACTCTTTATAACAGGAATGAGCACTGTCTATCAGTCGAGTGTACCCATTGAAGTCTTAAAACGCTAAAATTGGGTTTTGATACCCTTGGTGTGCACAGCACGGATAGCCCATTGTGTTGTTTTAACAACAAACATCAGCGGCGTTGTTCAATGAACCATGAAATAGACTCGTAACAAATTGGAGATAATTGATCATATTTAAACTACAAGAAAGGGCGGGAAAAGTTACATTTATTCCTTCCTAAAGTATGGCCCCCAGTGGCACAGCGGTATGTCTGCGGACTTACAACGCTAGAAACCGGGTTTCGATACCCGTGGTGGGCAGAGCACAGATAGCCCATTGTGTAGCTTTGTGATTAATTCCAAAACAAACAAACAAACAAACCTAAAGTATGAGACCCTAATTCGGTTTCTCGTCTTCCCAATCACGCTTATTTTTATCTTTAAAGCGAGTATAATTATCCTGTTCTTTAAAGATGTGAACTTAGTAATGTTTTAGTACAATTTCGCTTGTTTAACTATTTTTCAAAATCCTGATCTCACATCACGTGCTGAATTTATTGTTTCATGCGTGTAAACCAAATATCACGGCCTCAGCTTCATGGTCCAGTGAAAACGTGACTTACAAAAAATAACTGTTTTTACGGTCCAATAAAAACTTCCTTTACAAAACTAACTGCTTCCATAGTCCAATGAAATTTGTCATTTGCGCAGGGTTTTATGGAAAAGAAAGTTTAATGTTGCAATAGGAAATTTTAGATCATTCACTTTAGTATGGAGCCCGTGTAGGCAAAAATTCACAACAACCGTTTGCTATATTCGGTACGCTGACAGTGATTCGTGTTTATTGAGCTCAGAAAAACGACATGTTGTTCGTTTGTTATCAAACATTACTCGTAAAGATGGCGATACCGTTCATCATCTTCATCACGTACGCCAGTCTCTCTTGATCTTCTTCTTTATGTAGAATCAATACTGAAGAACCGAGATAACTGTCAAATTACCGAATGTTTCTGAGCAATTGGTCTCCATAGTAGTTGTAAGTTATATTTCGAGAAAAAAAAATATAATTTAGAATTTGTTTTACCAACGATATAAACTTGTGAAAAACATGATTATTGAAAAGATATATGAACAAACGTAATATTATCTTATGTTTACTTTGTGCAAAGCTACACATTTGGTTATGTGTACTCCGTCCACCGTGGTGGGATTGAACCCCTGATTTTGTAAGAGCGAAAACTTACCATTGACCTACCGGGGAGTCGTTTTCAAGAACAAGGTTTCAAAACTAACTAACTTGGCAGGTATTTTGATTTTAAAGCCTAAGAAGCCCCACCGGGGCTTGACAGACAGCCAGGGGCGCTCAGAAATCGTTGTTTCTCTTCGCTCCCCTCTAACGGTCTTTTACAATAATTAATACTATCTTTAATGTTCTTGGAAGACCATGGCAGGGTTTTTTAGTAATAAACGTAATATTTTTTTTTGGGGGGGGGAGTAGGCTGCCTTGTGTGATCGCCTCAATACATCAGGAAAGCTGTGTTTAGAATTACGTCCGCGACAGGATTCGAACCTGCAATCTTCTGATTCGAAGTTATTAGCTATTGCTTATTCATTGGTGATCTTATTTGATGTGTTTTATCACTTTTGTTTTGATTAGTGAGAATACAGCTAAGGCATTCTATCTTCATAGGCAATCAAAGATTACAAACTCTTCATGGTGGTCGGGGTTTTGATGATGATTGACGTCGCCATCTTAACTACGTGGCAGATCATCGATCCATTTTATCGGAAAACAAGTCTTGGGCCTCCTATGGTAAGAACCAAATACAAACATAATGACCATCCTTTACTGTTGTCTGCTTAATGATAAGAACCAAATACAAACATAATCACCACCCTTTACTGGTGCCTGCTTAATGATAAGAACCATAATCACCACTCGTTTGTATTTGGTTCTTATCATTAAGCAGGCAACAGTAAATACAAACATAATCACCATCCTTTCTTAATGATAAGAACCGGGTTCTTATCATTAAGCAAGGCACCAGTAAAGAGTGGTGATTATGTTTGTATTTGGTTCTTATCATTAAGCAGGCACCAGTAAAGAGTGGTGATTATGTTTGTATTT
>NW_013744026.1:0-2342 GCF_000517525.1 Limulus polyphemus
GTTGGCATGCACCACTTTTGGCTTACCTCGCCGACCATATTTTATCCAGAAAGTCACGTCTAAGAGAAGATCCACTATGTCATAGATACTGTACGAGTGGGAAGATTCAAAATGTATGTTTATATGTGAATGTGTTTCTTTGTAACATGTACTAGTGGTCAGATGGTCACCTTGTATGTATAGGTTAATGTAGGTTTGTGTGTGAATGTGTTTCTTTGTAACACGTAGTCGTGGTCATATGGTCACCTTGTATGTATAGGTTAATGCAGGTTTGTGTGTGAATGTGTTTTTTTGTAATATATACTAGTTGTCAGATGGTCATCTTGTATCTATAGATTAATGTAGGAACGTGTGTGAATGTGTTTCTTTGTAATATATACTCGTGGTCAGATGGTCATCTTGTATGTATATGTTAATGTCCAGAAAGGGGAGTGTTGTGCTGGATATTCCTAAGTAAATTCTAAAGAGAGGTGGAAAGAAGATACAAAGAGCAGAAAATTTAGTTACCCATAGTGACTCCACAGATCTGTTTATAGATCTTTCTTGTGGATTTTACCATTTTTTGTTTTAATTTTATTTGTTTTATATTTTAAGGATTTATAATTTTTATGTAACAGATGTAATTTTGTACAAAAATTTCATGTTCAACATTCCAAGTACTACCCATGCAATTTCTTTGAATTTTGTGCATGTTGTAAGCTGTATAATCTGATGAAGAGAGCTAGCTCTAAACTTCATTCTTCTTTAAATTTGGCAATTGTTCAACCTATTATATGATTTTGTTAAAACATGTTTACATTCTGGTGTGCATTACAATACTTCTGGACTAGCAATATTACTACTGTAACAAGAGCTCTAATAAGTTTATTCACAACAATGCAACAAACTTGTAGTGAATTTCTTCAGCTTGTGCCTACAAATATGTCATTACTGATTATATGCCAAACAAACAAATTCCAAAGAGACATAATTACAGCTACACATTTTCTTTAATAACACAACTGTAAAAACGTTTAATTACCTCAATTTTCTCTGATGCTACATTACAAGTTGTTTCTTTATTTTCTGTTTTACCAAACTTCAAAACAGTATGTAGAAAACTTTCTTCCAAGGAATCAACTTTTCCTGGAGCTAGAAGTACAAATCATGTTGGTTAGTCTATAACAACATTCAACATAATTTATGTTTAAAATAAATTATAATCAAAGTTCACACAATATATCTATAAGAATAGGCTTCTTCTATAACTTCTTACTTGTCTAATAAGTGCATGAAAAAGAACTGACTTGCAGCAAAGGGCAGGTTCTGAAAATATGTATGGACTGTCAGACACATTATCAGTTCTAGTCCAAAATGATGATTAAACAGGTAACCAGGGTAACAGAGCAAAGCATTTTCCTTTACCTGTTAGAAGAATTCTCTCAATGGAGAAGTACAGTAAATACAGAGTAGACATATGTCTGAATTTAAAATACCCATCATCCAAAACTGTCAAGTGGAGAAATTCATGCAAGCAGTTGAGTCAGTAGACATCCAGGAAGAAGTAAAAAGAGTCAGGTGGTTCTTCGAATGCAACATCATTGCAATGGGAACACTGAGTAAAGGAATAAAAGAATGTTAAAATCAAGCATATGG
Source organism: Limulus polyphemus (assembly GCF_000517525.1). NCBI lineage: Eukaryota > Metazoa > Arthropoda > Merostomata > Xiphosura > Limulidae > Limulus > Limulus polyphemus. Next base: position 1,636 of record NW_013744026.1, read on the forward strand.
TGTACCCTTATCATTACAGGAACTATGATACATCCATTGCAGGATCGATGTCATGTCTCTAACATCTCAAAATGCTATTTGTGGATGTACGTGCTGAGGTGGGAAACCATAAATATCATGAAGCCATCACAAGTGAGAGGATACAAGTTTTCTTGCATGATTGAAGCATTCATTCTTTCTCAGTTGAACCCAGTTCATGCTTGAATATAGTTGTACAGAAATCAGTCTCCAGAGATGGAAAGCTGTGGAACTATATTCTGAGAGTCCAATGTCCTTAATTTCTGATAGAGGTACAAAACTCAGTTAAGTTTTCAATTACATTTACTGTAAAGTTTCTATTCAAACCTGCTGTTATGAAAGAATTCTCAAACACACATGAAAATTAAGTCACATTGGAATACCACACCCTCATGTATTACAGAAATATGCTCAATATCTGTATTAACAAACACATGAGTGATAAACTAAGTGCCATGAAAATAGGGTCAGTTTATAATTCCTGTTCCTCGGAAATGTAAGACAATGAGAATTTGGGAAAAGACCAGGCTTACTTACAAGGTGAATAAGGGCAATGTTCCACTATATTGGCATTGACTTGAGTTATAAATAACACTGAGAGAACCAAAAGTGACTCACCATTCATGAACCAAACTTGTAGAACAATCATAAACATAAACAGACAATTCACTAATACACTCATATTTAGT
>NW_013744027.1:0-494 GCF_000517525.1 Limulus polyphemus
TACAGCAGTGGTTGGAGGAGAAAGAAAATAAACAAGAAGAGAGGCTACAGTAGTGGTTGGAGGAGAAAGAAAATGAACAAGAAGAGAGACAACAACAGTGGCAAGAAGAACAAGGAGAGAGAGTACAACATCAGCCTGAAATGGAAAAGATGAGTAAATTTCAAAGTGAATTAAATACACTAAAGGACGATTTACTGTCTTTTACACAGGAAGGATATATTAGCCATGAACATAATCAGCCCCAGACAAGAGGAAGCCCCTTCCAGACCCTGCAGCTAAACCCTAATGCAGACATCTTCAGTCCTGCCAGAACTCACATTCCAGACATGAGTGTCAGCAATAGGGGTGATCTAGTATGAAGAAAGCCACAGGAATGAGGGACTTTGCTGGCACTGTAATAAACCGGGGCACAAGAGAGCTCAATGCCGGCAACTTCAACACAGGAAAGATGCCATGGCAAGAAAGGCTGCTACCCAGAAAGGTTGTTGGAATTG
>NW_013744028.1:0-5476 GCF_000517525.1 Limulus polyphemus
TTAAAAAAAAATTAGTTTTTTTATTATTTGATTCAAAGTGTTATTTCAATGAATAAATTTTCTTCAGAACTACCTTTGTCCAGCAGATACATAAATAAGATAACTACAAAATACGTTTAGCAGTTATTACTGACATCAAGAGCCTCTGTCTACATTTCTCAAAAATGAGTAACACACTTTAAGATAAGGACTTTTTTTATTTCATCATCAAAACCGCAAATTGTGTAAGATTATATAATCCAGTATATCACTTAATTCGTCACTCTTCCCTGAGTTTGACCGGTTTCGAGAAAAGACGCCCGCCATCTGTGACCTTGATTCATTGCTATGAGTCGATGATAACTCGTACATCATTACAGACCATCTCCACAATACGTGTATTCTTTCTTTATACACTCGTCCTTATCCAAGCTTGCTGATAAGGAACGGTGTTCATTGAAACACGTGTATACATTCGTGTATAATCGAATGACACATATGGTTCTATATGGACAAATAGTTATAGTTTTAGTTATGAGAGTTTGTTTGTTTGTTTTGAATTTCGCGCAAAGCTACACGAGGGCTATCTGCGCTAGCCGTCCCTAATTTAGCAGTGTAAGACTAAAGGGAAGGCAGCTAGTCATCACCACCCACCGCCAACTCTTGGGCTACTCTTTTACCAAAGAATAGTGGGATTGACCGTCACATTATAACGCCCCCACGGCTTAAAGGGCGAACATGTTTGGTGTGACGGGGATTCGAACCCGCGACCCTTAGATTGTGAGTCGAGTGCCCTAACCACCTGGCCATGCCGGCCCATAGTTATGAGTGAAATAAAATATATTTTACCTTAAATAGCCTTTACACTGAATAATCCAGTAGAACACTATATTGATAGAATGTATTATTTGTATTAACGGTACAGGTTCTTCAGAAACCTATATAAACTGTGTGAAATTAGTTAAGGACAACGAAGACACCGCTAAACACGCAGGTTAGCTACTGCTTTAATAACAATAACAGTTTTAGTTAATTAATATACTGCTATGTAGCAAATAACTCCCAAAAAAACAAAATTGTTTAGGCCAATATTTTAAAGACACCTGGTGGCAATTAAAAAAGAATAAAACCGATGATGCAGAAAATGTCTGGTTTAAAGAGGAGAAGAAATACGATTGGCGTTCGCATATAAATGTTTTTCATGTATGTATATAGTCTATCTTATCTTGCAGTGTACACACTACAAAACTACATTACCAAGAAGCAGGAGTCGGACCTTAAATTCCGATACAGCGAATGATGCAGCCTATCTCAGAAGACGTTTTGTTCTTGATATTGAAAAAAAAGCAGAAACTAAAATAAGGCGAACATGTACGACATAATGTCTGTTTGATATTCACAGGTTTCTAACATTAAAAATTAAAATATTAAAAGTAATATATTAAAAAAAAAATCCTATTCCAATTTCGTAATAGTTTGGACGAAGGAATCGACAATAGAGTCGGTTTTTTGTTTGTTTGTTTTTGGCCAAAAAAAGTTACACAAGTGAAAATAAAGTAAAGAGTTTTTTAGAATATTTATATGAAAAATATGTCATAACACCAAAAGATAAAGCAGCCAATATATTTGTTTTTATTTAAAAAAACAAAAAAAACTAGGATCTTTTCCAATAAACAGTAATAAGCGTCAATGTGGAACTCATCGCCAAATGCTTGACTCTTATCTTTGACGGTGGGTAGTGATGACTAGCTGCCTTCACTCTAGTCTATCATTGCTAAATTAGGGATGGTTAGCGTAGATAGCCTTCGAGTAGCTTTGCGTGGAATTCAAAAACAAACCAAACCAAACCTAAATATCCTAACATAAGTTATATTAAATCAACTGTTTTTCACGGCGTGGTCGTTGACTCAGCAAATTTCATAATTAACATCGGTCAATACAGAATATTAAAAACTTTCTGTATAAGTATTTATCACACCATAAAGATTTATAGCTATATTAGTTATATCAGTTTTTATTCTAATTTTTCTTTAATTATCCTTCCATTTTAAGAACTAGTCATCTTTGGTTTGTTCCATTTATATCTGAATGAAACGAAAACTGATTGTCATGAAGTCTGGACCGTATATGAAACCCACCAGGGAGAAAGGACCGTATATGAGGGGCACTAGAAACCCACCAGGGAGAAAGGACCGTATATGAGGGGCACTAGAAACCCACCAGGGAGAAAGGACCGTATATGAAACCCACCAGGGAGAAAGGACCGTATATGAGGGGCACTTGAAACCCACCAGGGAGAAAGGACCGTATATGAGGGGCACTAGAAACCCACCAGGGAGAAAGAGACGTCTGACAAAGGAGCAGACTGGTGGGAGATAATTATCTACAGATTAAAATAAGTTGGACAGTGGTAAGCTTATGGACTTACAACGCTAAAATTCGTGGTTCAATTCCCCGCGGTGGATACAGCAGATAGTCCAATGTGACTTTATTATAAAACAAACAAATACACTGAAATAAAGTTATTCTGAACCTTCTCTTATCACTAAGTCGGTAGTATAGATCACGATGAAACAAAATGGCGACCATAAAACTCACCCGCTTAAAACCACCTTTAAAATAAATGTCTGAAATTAACAATGATTATTGCACAATATGGACTGAGCAAAGTTAAAGCTTACTATACTTATAAAGCCGCCTAAATCGCTATATACATGGGTATGGAGTGAATCAAATTTTCGCTATTTCAACAAATTTTCATCTAAGTAAATTCTTAAATTTTAAGTAACTCAGACAAACCAACGTTTTGAAGACGCTACATTGATGACATTTTTTTTTCATTTGGGTAGGAAACAAATATTCAACACTGTCCTTTCATAGACATACTAACACTTTCCACAGTTCTATCAAACTTACTCTAGACTACTCCACTACCCAAATAAGTTTCTTGGATGTAAACCTAACATTAAAAGATGGTGTTCTACATACTGATTTGTAGTGAAAACCAATGGATATACCATAGTACTTACATAATCAAAGCTGTCACCTTACACACACACCAAACACAATATCACATTCAATCAAGCACTTAGATTAAAGAAGTTATTCTCTGATAGTAAAAAGTATAACCGTCACAATAATTCATTGAACAGACTATGACTGAAAGAGGTTATAAAAACAAAACACTATCACCCAACAACTTGACAAAGCTAACAATATACGACGTGAATCTACCTTGAAACAATTACCTAAAACCAATTCTTCTCGTGTTCCACTGGTTGTTACCTATCACCAAAAACTAAAAAAATCTACCCTGGATACTAAACAAACACTTTTACTTCCTTCAACTTAATGATCGATTAAAATCAATTTTTACAGAAGTTCCTGTCGTTTCTTTCAGAAAAAAAAATATAACTTTGCATTCACACTTGGTTCACGCTAAAGTCAACTTTAAGTTGACACCAGGTGGAAGTCATTCTTACAATATCAAGCGATGCCAAACCTGTAAGTTCATGCAGGAAACGGACAAAGATACCCAAAAACAGTTCAAGATCACTAAACCCATAACCTGCTCCACAAAAAAAAATGTTATTTACTTAATCCAATGCCGAAAATGTAACTTCCAATATGTAGGTCAAACGAAAACAACTATACGGGAACGATTTAATAACCACAAATCTGAATAGATTTTCAAAACTAAATTCACAAATAAATTTACTTTACAATATTAGTATTATTCATATTTAATTTCTCTCTATATTGGTATTATTTCCTATATATTGCGTCGCATTATCATTTTTCTTTATCTCCCACCACTCTTTGTCGTTATATTATTTTTATATTTATAAAAATTGGTTAACATTTCTTAAAACTATTATCACAATTAAATCTTTTATGTACTGTACACACATCTTTAACACAAACTAAACCAGGCACCATCAGCTCTGGGTTATGACTGGCTAGTTCTCAAGGCTAACTCATACTGAACATCCGGTTTACATGACGTATGCAAATATATAACCGCTAGAGTATCTTGTCCATTTCTCACAACATAAATTCATCACAATGGTTGAGGGTGACCTTGCTAATTAGAAAGTTTTCTCAAATAACCCCCTTCTTCTCATTTCTTGAATGTTATGTCTGACCTTTTTCATTTTATAATTATCTTTATTAGTTGTTGTAACAAAGTGTGTACATTTATTTTAAGCATGTTTATATAGTTCTCAATAAAAAGTTTTTTTTTATAAAAATTACAAGTTCCTGCCGTGTTTTTAATTTAATGCGCATGTAACCGGTACGCACTTGTGTTAATTTTTGTATCTGTCAAAAAATGTAGACTATTGTCATGAAATGCGTATTATACCAACGAAAACACGCATCAAGCGCCCTAAAGTTTCGTGTTACTTCTTATTTAGGGTCACTATTAGCATTTACTTTTTGGGAAATAATTGTGAAGGAAGCAAGAAATTGATTTTAATTATCTACAGGGTGTTTGTTTGTTAGTAGTTAAGCTGAAAGCTACACAAGAGGCTATCTGTGCTCTGCCCACCACAGGTATCAAAACCAGATTTATAACGTTGTATGTCTGCAGATATACCGCTGTGCTTTGCTTGCGTGTGGGAGAGCTCTTGGCTCTGAAGGTCATTTTTTAAAGGTCATTCTTTTCACGAACAATAGATAGGAGGGAGCAAATATCAAACTAGTTTACGTTTTAAGTTCAAGGTGAAGATGATGTAATGGACATTTTCTTTTGTACAGGTACCATTACGGATGATGTCAAAGAAAATTCAGGAGAGAAAAATATAGGACGAGGATTTGAAAAGATCGATAAATATACCTGCAACAATTATAAAAAACCATTGTATTTTACACGTGCTAACTCTCTTTGTTACATCAGAAATAAGTATAGAGTCACAAAGAAGTAAGTCACCGAATAAGTATAGAGTTGTCGATGGGTGCTGTTTACTAGCTGCCTTCCCCGTAGTCCTCCAGTTCGAAAATTAGCACTTGTGTAGCCCTGCGCGAGAATCCTTAAACAAACAAACAGTTGAGAAAAGCGGATTTGAAAAACTTCTTAAGAACTTGTATAAACGATATTATTTTCTTACAATACGTAGTAAAGAATTTATCTTATCTAAGTATTTCGCAAAACACTGAATTGCTACTTGTAAATTCAGTGTCCGAGATGAATCTTTGTTTAAATATACACTAAATTGAAAAGTTGCTTTAAGATCCAACAGACACATTTAAACTAAACCTTCTGTAAGTTTTATGTTGAGTACAACCAATGCACAAACAAAATGTAAACTTGTTCGAGGCTTACTCTTACTATACTTACTACATCGTGATGGTCCGGGGCATGATTGAACTGTGAATGCAAGAGTTCTTGATTTGCCGCCAAAACGCGCTTCGCACTCTGGAGCCTTGATGGGCTATTAGAGTGAAAATCAAATCCCAATATTCCGTCAGAAAGTTTTTTTTTACATACAAAAAGGGG
>NW_013744029.1:0-2335 GCF_000517525.1 Limulus polyphemus
GTTGTACTGATTTATCAGATGAGGAAATACATTTGAAGTGTTGTACTGATTTATCAGATGAGGTAATACACTTGAAGTGTTGTACTGATTTATTAGATGAGGTAATACACTTGAAGTGTTGTACTGATTTATCTAGATGAGTAATACACTTGAAGTGTTGTACTGATTTATCAGATGAGGTAATACACTTGAAGTGTTGTACTGATTTATCAGATGAGGTAATACACTTGAAGTGTTGTACTGATTTATCAGATGAGGTAATACACTTGAAGTGTTGTACTGGTTTATCACATGAAGAAATACACTTGAAGTGTTGTACTGATTTATCAGATGAGGAAATACATTTGAAATGTTGTACTGATTTATCAGATGAGGTAATACACTTGAAGTGTTGTACTGATTTATCACATGTGGTAATACACTTGAAGTGTTGTACTGATTTATCAGATGAGGTAATACACTTGAAGTGTTGTACTGGTTTATCACACGAGGTAATACACTTGAAGTGTTGTACTGATTTATCAGATGAGGTAATACACTTGAAGTGTTGTACTGGTTTATCACACGAGGTAATACACTTGAAGTGTTGTACTGGTTTATCACACGAGGTAATACACTTGAAGTGTTGTACTGATTTATCAGATGAGGTAATACACTTGAAGTGTTGTACTGGTTTATCACACGAGGTAATACACTTGAAGTGAAATTTTAGTACATTTATGAAGTGTAATCCCTGACTGTGTTTTTGTAATTTGTGAATAGATAAGGAGAAACATAAGCTTTGTTTATATAACACAATTCATCTGGTGTTTCTTGGGTTTATGTGAAACACGCCCTCTATAAGCTTAGAAAGTTTTGTATCTTGGGTAGTTTTACAACATATATATTACTGACAAACTATTTTCAACCTGCCGAATGTTGCTCCAAACTCAATTTACCATTTCATTATTGCCATCAGTTACTGATGGTTCATGTCGATCTCCAAAATAAAGAGATTTGTCATCAAATTATAATCGATAGATATTGACCGAATTTCTTTACTCATTTTTTAGACCTGAAACAGTTGAGATTTATAGAAAGGAATCTGGAGATCAGAAGAAAATAAAATGAAATATCCTTCCCGTTTCATTTCATGATATTTCAACGATCTAAGTTCACCCAATAATACAATGTGTTTAAAAAAAATCTTTCTATACTTTCCTGATAAATCCGGGTTTTCGGAAAACGATGTTCGATTTCTGAAAAGTTCAATTTTTCAACGTTAATTTCCGCAATATTTAATGTAATTGCCTTTCAAATTTTGTAAGACATTATAGAAAGTATATATATATATATAGTTACACAGAAGTTTATATATATATATACGTGCAGGTAACGAATTACCTAAAATTCGCCAGCTGGTAGACCTTCGGATAGCTCTACTTACTTACTTTAATTGAGGGGTAATGATTTTTATAAGATGAGTTTCTTATCAACCAAGAACCCATATATATATATATAAAAAAGGTAAAAATGTTATATTTTCATCAGGGTTTAAAAATAAAGTGCCAAAATTTCCTTTTTTTTTAAACAAAATGTAAAATATATAAAAATACTTTGAGGCTGCTATTTCTAAGTAAATGTAAGCTTTGAAAGGAAATATTTGAGTCTAGGTTCTTAGCTTCTATAACATAAGCCCCCCACCCTCAGTGGCACAGCGGTACACAGCTACACAATGGGCTATCTGTGTTGTGCCCACCACGGGTATCGAAGCCCGAATTCTAGCGTTGTAAGTCCGCTGATATACAGCTGAGCCACTTGTGGGGGGGGGGGGCGTCAACACTGTGCTGACCTAAACTTCATTGTATTTAATATTTCGATAAATATTTCGAACTTTTGTTTTAAAGTTTAAAATTTTTTTCGAAGCCTAGACCAGAGAATTTTGATATGTTTCATTAAATTATTTACGAGTTCATTTCTTGAGCTAAACTGTAAATACGAACCGTTGACTCGCATTTAATAGTCGTTTAATAAGGCCGAGAAAATATTATAATGGATTTGATTCGTAGAATCTAGAGGGACAAAAAAATCGTGATATGTCAGTGGTGTGGGCTTTTTTGAATTAAACTTTATTCTATAATAAATTCATGCCTGATTTATACCTTGAGTCACCGCAAACAGCACAATTTATTTACCGATTTTTACCTTCGCGAGAACAATACGATATTTCTTGACGTCATATCCGGTATTCGTTCAACTTGGTCTCTTTGGTCATTGCGCAAGTTAAGATAAAAAGTTTGTTTGTTTGTTTGTAATTAAGCACAAAGCTACACAATGAGCTACTGTGCTCAGCCCA
>NW_013744030.1:0-2341 GCF_000517525.1 Limulus polyphemus
AAGTTATCTTATGATAAGAGATCTACTGAAGTCAACTTTGTACCAGGAGACAAGGTGTGGTTGTATAATCCCAGGAAGACCAAAGGGAAGTCTCCTAAGTTGTTTTCTCCATGGGAAGGCCCATATGACATAGTGGATCGTCTCTCAGACGTGACTTTCCGGATAAGATGTGGTCGGCGAGGTATGCCAAAAGTGGTGCATGCCAACAGGCTTTGGCGTTATCACGGTCCACAACATTTCAGTTGGGACGAAGTGAACAACAGAACAAATGACGCTGCTGAAGACGTATCACCTGAAGAAGCCACTGTCAAAGAAGAAACTCTACTCAATTTTGAAAAGGGAAACAGTGAAGCCCTTGATGAAGTTACTACCACTGATGTGACTGTTACCGATGATAGCACAATTCCTGATGGAGCAGATGAACCTCACGTGAAGCAGAAGTCAGTACGGAAGAAGATACGTCCCGTAAAATTAAGAGACTTTGTTGAATTCTAATTTTGTGTTTGTAGTGTTTGTAAATTCTGTACATTTAATTAAGTTATTGTTAATTATCTATTGGTTTAATGTAAGTGGCTATTGTTCGGGATGAACAATACTTAGGAAAGTGCAGTGTTACGACAGCGGAAGTCACGTGACGCTAGTAACACGTCATGATATTTTCGAAGGTTCGTGAATGCTCGAGTGTTTACTGGATTTGCGGTATTCTTGTATATAAGACCGCCAAGAAGTGACGGCAATAATGTAATTGAATTGCAGACAGAGATAGAGACGGACAATTGAGTCAAGAGCGTGAATTGTTCGTTGTGAATTATAGCATTTGTTTAACTTAACTGACTGTGGGAATTAAGTGTATTGCAAAGTTATATTGAGAAAGAATAAACTAGTTTTATTTAAGGAAGGATTTGTATTGCTGAAATTTTTCGGAAAGAATTTATACGGAAAATTAACAAACGATCAGAGGCGTAACAAATCTATATAATGTGAATCAATTCCTACTGCTAGATATAAAGTTGGTGACAAGGTTAGAAAAGCTGTAGTTTGATTTTCCGCCTCTCGTTTCCATTTTTTTTTCCGTTCCACTTCTGACACCAATTTGTTACGTCTTCGTTTGTTAATTAATTTTCCGTAACTTAGTTCCGACGAAACTTTAGTGACACATGTCCTTTCTTCAATAAAACCGATACACTCAACTTCAACAGTTGCGCTATAACAAACTATAATTCACGTATCACGAGCTAGACTTCAACAATACGTCTCTCTCTGACTGCAGTTCAATTACTCATTACCTACACACACATTATTCCGTCACGTTGTCACCCTATTATATATATACCAGCCTACCCTGTATCTAGTAATCTCCCGACTATTCCCGAAGGTTCGAAAGAAGTGGCGTGACACTAGTCACGTGACCTCGCTGACGCAACAATATTAAATAATGGCTGATGTAGATACAAGTTAAGACAAAATTCAGGCGCGTTTAAGTATATCGGTTATAAACAAATTTAATTTACGAATATTTAAATTTCTTCAAAATTAACAGTAATTTACTGGCTTTTGTTTTTTCTCAACGCCACCTAGACTTGTAAATTTTTCAGTAGTCGTTAAGCTATTGACTAGCCATCAGTTTGATTTACCAACGGTTTATCCTATTACAATATGCGCACAAAAGTTTATCATGGCGATGTTGTGATCTTTTTTTGTCCATTCTCCTAGATTGGTATCGGATTCGAAATTGAGACCTGGTGCACACCCAAATACTCCTCTACAATATTGGAGTTTAAAGATTAACCCACTAGCAATTTCTAAGAATGTATTTTTTAACAAATCATATTAACACAATATACATACTCTTATGAACAAGGCCCATCCTAGGACTACATTTCATTGTTGTATGACGACCCCACATTGGGCGTTAATTTTTCTGTAATAATCCAATTTTTACATTTTCGCCAAACAGAAATCGAACTCGGGACCTTTCGTACGCCGGTCAAGTAACCTACGGTTTGATTTAAACGGTTAACGATGTTGTTAGTAAACGACTTTTTTTTTAACAACTCAACTGCTCAGTGGCGTAACAACCTAGCCCAGATGACTGGAGCCATTGGTGGAGCTGAAACTTTTTCACTGTTGCTCACTGAACTACAATTAGTGGTTTAAAATACCCATTTTTAATAGGGAAAAACAGAAAAAGTTCAGAATAATATATTGAACCATCAACCATTATATTAATACAAATAGGTATACACGTATAATGGCTGGAGACGGCTTGAATGGGTAATGAAGAAAAACTTTAAAATAACAGCAAATGTACCACCTGATGATGACAAAACCTTGTCGAAAC
>NW_013744031.1:0-2341 GCF_000517525.1 Limulus polyphemus
AAACAAGAAGAAAGTATCCAACAATTGAGAGAAAGCCAGAGTACACAAATGGAAAAAATTAATAAATTTCAAAGCAAATTAAATGCATTAAAGGATGGTTTATTGTCTTTTACACAAGGAGGATACATTAACCACCAACTTAATCAGCCCCAGACAACGGCAAGCCCCTTCCAGACAATACGTATTGCATAAATCAACCTCTAAACATAACGGTGAAAGTGACTAGATAACTCGGTGTTGCAATGTATATCGCAGAAGTATCAAGCACGCTGTTTTTTTACTGTATTTAAATAAAATATAGATACTCGAATGACAACGGAAAATAGCACTGAAAGGCATTAAAGATGTGATAACTTGAAGGAAAATAAGCTATGCGCCGTGGCATAAGCCCTGAATTACTCTCGTTTTTAACTTAGTATTGCAGTATACTTTTTCCCCAAAAAAATGATCAATTATGCTCTTACAAGCGGCTACATGTAAACTGTGAAATTCCTCACAAGATTACAAGTATAAAGTCAAACTGTTTCTGTTTTCCAAAATGTGAACTTGAATAAGCAAAAATTGAAAAAAAAAAGTGTCTGAAACAATGACAACGTTAAAACTGCCGTATTTTTCGGTGTATTAGACGCACTTTTTTACCCCAAAATTTGATGTCAAAATCTGTTTACTTCCTATACAACGAAGGTATGAATAATATATATATGTATATATACGATATACACAAGCCATGTGTAAATATATTTAAATAGGCATGCATAGTTTAGTTCAATTGAATGTGTTATTTATAACAATAATAGTTTTTTTTCTTTTAAAAACATAATTATTTATAATGCTCCCTAAATAATAAAAAAATAAATTACAGTGAAAGCAATGAAGATTTTGTAGATTTTGAACCAAACTAAATAACAGTAAACCTTTTTTTTTATTTACGGTATTTTCTTGTTTTGAGCTCTTTTGTGTTTAGAACAATATATACTAATTTTTAAAATATGAAATTGAATTTTTGTTCAATAAAAATCTTTCAAATGCGACTGTAGCTTTTTTCCCCCAAAACTTTGTCTTAAAATAAGGGTGCGTCTTATATTCCGAAAAATACGGTATTTATAGCTGAACACAACAAAAGGAAGTAGATTGACGTGAAAACGTGGAAGATCCGGAAAAGATTGGGAATGTCTGGAGAAATTTCCGGATTAAAGACATATAGAGATATTCCTGAATATTTGATTTTATTAATAAAGCTTCCCTGATGTTTTTGTTCTGTCAATGTCAGGTTCGTGTTTTAGTAACATTAGTTACATTCTGTTCAGATAAATTATCTGTTTTCTTTATACGTTTATGAACTTGGGAAGGGTTTTGATGTGTTTTTTTGTAACATGACCTTCAGGTTACGTTCTGTTTCATCCATGTAATATGATTTCAAGGCGGGTTAAAATAGGATGGTGGTTAGCCTTTCCTGTAAAATAACTTCACTCTTAAAGACGGGTTAAAATAGGATGGTGGTTAGCCTTTCCTGTAAGATAACTTCACTCTTAAAGACGGGTTAAAATAGGATGGTGGTTAGCCTTTCCTGTAAGATAACTTCACTGTTAAAGACGGGTTAAAATAGGATGATGGTTAGCCTTTCCTGTAAGATAACTTCACTGTTAAAGACGGTTAAAATAGGATTGTGGTTAGCCTTTCCTGTAAGATAACTTCACTGTTAAAGACGGGTTAAAATAGGATGGTGGTTAGCCTTTCCTGTAAGATAACTTCACTGTTAAAGACGGGTTAAAATAGGATGGTGGTTAGCCTTTCCTGTAAGATAACTTCACTGTTAAAGACGGGTTAAAATAGGATGGTGGTTAACCTTTCCTGTAAGATAACTTCACTGTTAAAGACGGGTTAAAATAGGATGGTGGCTAGCCTCCCCTGTAAGATAACTTCACTTATTACTTTGGCAAGGGTTTTTATTTGTTCTCAACAACGCACGATATTAAAACGTTCGATCACATATTTAAAGGACACATTAATTTGGCTGACTTACCTCATAACATGCAACTCATTTAACCCACGCACTGCTTCAATAAAACGTTAAGCTTTTAAAATGAAGATTAAACCACTATTTTTAAAAAAAGGCGACCTTAAATAGAACGGAGTGAAGAAACTTAAGAATTGTGTTATGCATTTTGAGGCTACCTCCCGTGGAGTGACGTCACATATTACTGGTGACGTGAATATGTTGTAATTTTAACATTCCCGGTGACGTACGAGAAGTACAGAAACAGGTTGTTGTAATTTGGAAAAAAAATACTTAGAAAATAAATACGAAGTATGGTTATTTATTTTACAGATCCAATAGTGA
>NW_013744032.1:0-1127 GCF_000517525.1 Limulus polyphemus
ATACATGTACTGCACCATCTTATGAGGGTTCTCTGGAGGGGGGAGACCGTTTTCCCTTATCTGTTCTCCAGGCAAATGAAGAACACGAATCCTATCACCAGCTTTAACAAGGCGGAAACAGGGCTTTTCTGAAAAGATGACATATCACCAGTGCCCTGAGTATGAATTGCCATGCTGTCTTTCCCAAATAAAATGGTGACGGTGGTTAATGCTGGTTCTTATCAATTTGCAGGTAGCCCTTCTTGCAAAATAACCTTGTTTGGTCACCCTGCTACTCACTGTTCTTCTGGATTCTCTGGAATGAATGTGTTCATTCCATTCTTGTCGCAGTCCTGGCATAGCCAGGTGGTTAGGGCACTCTACTCGCAATCTGAGGGTCGCGAGTTCGAGTTGTTGCCCCATAAAACATGTTCGCTCTTTCAGTCAATCCCATTATTCGTTGGTAAAAGAATAGCCCAAGAGATGGTGGTGGATGGTGATGACTAACTGCCATCCCTCTAGTCTTTCACTGTTAAATTAGGGACAGTTGGTGCAGATAGCCCTCGTGTAGCTTTGCGCGAAATTCAAACCAATAAATAAGTTAATTCCTGCTTTAAGGTGTTGCAAGTCTTCTTTCAACCTTGACGTGTTAACCTGTACAAAAAATTGTCATCTCTGGCAATAGTTTTCGGTGTTTGCCAGTAGACTTTCCTAAAACAACGTTTCCTTTAGTTCAATGACCTTTCAGGATTCTGGATATAATACACTGGGGGTACCTTACTGTTCTTGCAATGTCTGTTTCTTTCATATAATTTCTGGACAGTCAAACGATTTGACTATAACTTTTGGTACATAACGAGGCATGACCTTACACCAACTACAGAAAAATTGTCTGAACAAAGCATTGATCTGTTTCGAAAAAGACTATACCAAAAGCACACCTTTTATACAAAACAACTTATACAGACCAGAATAACAACTCGTACATGCTTGTCCAATCATATAATATAGGCAGTGATCAAAAATGAAAAAAACCTGGGAAAATGAGAGACAACAAGTATATGCAACGCAGAGGCTACCACACAGGTCGTCCATTAGTTAAGCAAGTAACACCCCAGCATGCAGAGAGTCATATATAGAAATGCTGG
>NW_013744033.1:0-5325 GCF_000517525.1 Limulus polyphemus
AGTTCATATTAAACATTCAGTAGCTAGTTGGTCCTCCTCGTACTCTAATAACCTTCATAAAGCGACGTGGCATGTTGTCAATGAGGTTATGGATGTAATCTACCGTGATTTTATCCCCACTTGTCACTAGAAGGCGCTGCAACTCCGCTACAGTGGCTAGTTTAGTGTTGTGGTTAGCAATTTGCCGGCTCAGTTCTGCCCATACAGTTCTCAATGGGATTACAATCTGGAGACTTTGCTGTCCATGGCAATCTTGTAACGTCTTCCAGGTCGAGATAAGCCTACACAATATTCACACTGTGGGCAGTGGCATTGTGATCCTGAAACACATAGTTATTGCCAAAACTTGCCCTAGCATATGGCAGAACTATCGTCTCCATGTGCTGCCTGTTGAAGGCACCATTGACGTTTCCCTGGAAGATATGAAAAGCAGTTTTTCCACCATGATGAATAGTTGCCCAAACATGTACTGCACCACCCCCAGTGTGTTTCCTGTGAGTTTGGTTTGATTTGGTTTGAATTTTGCGCAAAGCTACACGAGAGCTATCTGCGCTAGTCATCCTTAATTTAGCAGTGTAAGACTAGAGGGAAGGGAGCTAGTCATCACCACCCACCGCCAACTCTTAGTCTACTCTTTTACGAACGAATAGTGGGAATGACCATCACAATATAATGCCCTCACGGCTGAAAGAGCGAGAGTGTTTGATGGGACGGGAATTCAAACCCGTGACCCTAAGATTGCAAGTCGAGCTCCCTAACCACTTGGCCATGCCGGGCCTATTTCCTGTTCCTCATCTGTTCTCCAGGCAAATGACGAACACGAATCCTACCATCAGCTTTAACAAGCCGAAAACAAGATTCATCTGAAAAGATGACATGTCGCCAGTGTCCTAACTGTAAGTTGGCATGCTGCCTTGCCATAGTAACTTGGTAACGGCGATGAATTCTGTATAATATCAGTTTGCAGGTAGCCCTTCTTGTAAAATAACCTTGTTTGGTCAGTCTCCTATTCACCGTTCTTCTGGATACCCTAGAATGAATGTGTTCATGACATTCATGTCGTAAGGTGTTGCAAGACTTCTTTCGACCTTGACGTGTTAATCTGATCAAAACATGGTCATCTCGGGTAGTTGTTTTTCGGTGTCTACCAGTAGACTTTCCTGGAAAAACGTTTCCTGAAGTCCAATGACGTTTCAGGATTTTGGATACAGTACACTAGGAGTACCCTATTGTTCTAGCAATGTCCGTTAGCTTCGTACCATTTCTGGACAGTCGAAAAATTTGACGCCCTATAACTATTGGCTCGTGACGAGACATGACTCTACATTAAGTACATAGAAACTGTCTGAACAAAGAGTTGATCTGTTTCGAAAAAAAGATTGTACAAAAAGCACACCTTTTTATACAAAACATGTGTGTGTTTTTAAGAAGACATGCTCGAAACAACTTATACAGACCAGAATAACAACTCGTACATGTTTGTCCGATCATACCCTACCTTCTCTGTTACTACTCGGGCATTTACTCAATAACTACTCCATACACGTAGACAATAACATCAGTACAGAAGAGCATGCTGTAAACAATAACATCAATGTAGAACAGTATGTAAACATTTGGCTAAGACTGTAGTTTGCTGTAAAATCATTATTCAAATAAAAATCTTTGGTTTACTCAGAATACAATATCTCATTTTGTTGTAAAATCACTAAAAAACTGATTGTTTTGATTACCTGGAGTATGGAACTAGTTTGTTGTCAAACCGTTTTTTTTAAATAATAGTTTTACAACAAACTAGCACTCCAGATAACCAAGAACTTTTCTTTTAAATAAAGAAGATAAACAATAAAACTAAAAAAAAACAAGAGGAAGCATAAAAGTTAGGGTAGTGAATATAAAGAAAGAGACAAAGATATCAAGCAAGAAGACAGAAAATATTGATGAATAGGGAGGGTTGAGTAATTTATATTATAAGAATAAAAATTATACGTAAGGAGAAACTAATGAGGGGACTAGATAGAGAGAAAAAGTTTGGTCTGAAGGAAGTCAGAAAAAGAAAGAAAGAAAAACGAGCCGATATAAAGCAAATCAAAGAAGTAGGTGAATGTCTGAAAAATTAATAAAAGAATTGTTTGTTTGGGAGTTAAGACAAAGCTGCACAATAGGCTATCTATGCTCTGCCCACCACGGGTATCGAAACCCGGTTTCTAGCGTTGTAAGTCAGCAGACATGCCGCTGTGCCATCGGGGGGCCAATAAATGAGAAATGAAGGGTGACCTCTTTTGCTGAAAGTACATTTATTTTGTAAATATTATACCAGTGGAGCAGTATTATGTATACACCAATATGTGTTTCGTTTTATTCTATTGTTATTACAAACACAAAGTTTTCATCATATGAAGGTAAATATGCTCTACTACACCTCCGAACGAACGACTTTTTTTCTGCTCTCAAGGGAACTATCAGTTCATAACAGACGACTCGTGAGCGTGCAGCAGAGATTGGCCGTTTATGTTTACAACAAATAACGCTATACTCTCCATGGAAACCAAGCAGTCTTCTTTTTAATAATAATTTTAGAGTAAATTCTCTAGGTAATTAAACACTTTTTAAATAATGATTTGACAACAAGCTATTACTATACTCCACGCAAACCACACGATCTTGTTTTAAATAATAGTTTTACAACAAACTAGCACTCCAGATAAACCAAACAGTTTTTTAAATAATGGTTTTACAACAAACTAGCACTCCAGATAAACCAAACACTTTTTTGAATAATGGTTTTACTACAAAATAGCACTCCAGATAAACCAAGTATTTTCTTTTAAATAATAGTTTTACAACAAACTAGCACTCCAGATAAACCAAACACTTTTCTTTTAAATAATGATTTTACAAACCAGCGCTCCAGATAAACCAAACACTTTTCTTTTAAATAATGATTTTACTACAAAATAGCACTCCAGATAAACCAAGTATTTTCTTTGAAATAATAGTTTTACAACAAACTATCACTATAGATAAACCAAATACTTTTCTTTTAAATAATGATTTTATAAACCAGTGCTCCAGATAAACCAAACACTTTTCTTTTAAATAATGATTTTACAAACCAGCGCTCCAGATAAACCAAACACTTTTTAAGTAATAATTTTACAGCAAACTAAACAACAGCTCCAAAATCTAGAGCTCTATCACAGATCAGTCCACACTTTTCGAAGGAAAAGGCATTTAAAGAAAGAAAGCAGTCACAGATAAACCCTCACCTTGGGAGGGAAAGCAGGGGAGGAAAAGACATTTAAAAAACGAAAGCAGGAAGAACGAATAAAATAGACCAAAACGGAAGGAAAAATGAATAAAATAGACCAATACGGAAGGAAGAATGAATAAAATAGACCAATACGGAAGGAAGCACGAATAAGATAGACCAATACGGAAGGAAGAACGAGTAAGATAGACCAATACGGAAGGAAGCACGAATAAGATAGACCAATACGGAAGGAAGAACGAGTAAGATAGACCAATACGGAAGGAAGAACGAGTAAGATAGACCAATACGGAAGGAAGAACAGTTAGATTACAATTTCGATAAAGGGAAACTTCATAAGTGTTTAAAAGCAAATAATACAAAGACGTGAAAGAAAAATAAGCGAATCAGAAAGAAGAAAGAACGAAAGAAAATGAAAACGCTTGTTCAAGAAGACAAAAAAGGTAACAAGAGAGAGAGAGAGAGACGAGCAAAGAAGACGTGAAGAAAGGCAGGAGAAAACATTATATCATGAGGTGGCATTCGAGAAAAGAAACAGCAGGTAAAGAAATAAAAAGAAGACCCAGAAGTTTAACAATCAGAAAATTAAACGATCATTAAAACCCGACAGTATGTCTTTATAATTTCAGTAACAGGTTGATCAGTTGATTGAGTTGTGACTTCAGTCTGATAAGGATTATGAAGTATAAAAAATTTCATGCAGGAAAAAAATCTGATGAGTAAGCAGAGAGGGAAATAAAAACAACGTCAGCAAGAAAAGAAAACACAAGGGGGGGGGGATAAACAGGAAAATACAAAAAATGACGTGTAAACAGAGATTGAAAGCATATGTATTTATTTTTTAAGTTTACGACAAATTTCTTAAGGCTTTCTGTCACCGTCCCTAATTGTGAACTACTGAAAAAAGAGATGGCGGCCAGTCGGTATTATCCTTCCGCTCATCATAGACGCTAAGGGATAAACTGTCACTCTTATAACGCACCCACAACTGGAAATGGGGGGGGATGATATTTGTTGTTACTGCGTGGATTAGAATCAAACTGGCCCACTCATTTAAAATTTTATGTTCGACTACACGGTTTTCTTAGCTTTCTGACTTTCTGGTTTATATTTAAATGTTTATGTTACTGACAGCTGTAACGCCCCCCCTTCCCCCCTGACAATCTCTGTAGCAAAAACGAAAGTTATAAGAGATTAATAGATGTTGAATTTGTTTTAAAAGGAAAATATGAGAGAAGAAATGGACAAATCAGGTAGAAGAGTCAAAAATTATGCTGAGTGACGAAGATTAGGGTAATTGTTTGTTTCGGATATTTGCCCAAATCTATCGTAAGGACTACCGACTCTAGTCGTCCATATTGTTGAAGTAATAGACTAGAAGGAAAGTAGGCAGTCAACAGCACCAATCACTAACTCTTTAATCTAACTGTCACTCTTATAGCGTATGTACAGTCCCGAAGTGCGGAGGGTTTTCTGTCGCAACTGGCCATGAACGATGGATCTTCAGGTTTACATTAGACTACGCCCGACCTGAGGATGAAATCAAATGAAAGAAGAAAAAAATAGCATTCAAAACAGAACGAATAAAATAGACCAATACGGAAGGAAGAACGAATAAAATAGACCGATACGGAAGGAAGAACGAATAAAATAGACCAATACGAAAGGAAGAATGAATAAAATAGACCAATACGGAAGAACGAATAAAATAGACCAATACGGAACAGTAATAATGGAATTAATTTAGTATACTAAAGTTACTTGCCATACTACATAATGATAATGCAGTAATAATGGAATTAATTTAGTATACTAAAGTTATTTGCCATACCACTTAATGCAGTAATAATGGAATTAATTTAGTATACTAAAGTTACTTGCCATACTACATAATGCAGTAATAATGGAATTAATTTAGTATACTAAAGTTACTTGCCATACTACATAATGCAGTAATAATGGAATTAATTTAGTATACTAAAGTTACTTGCCATACTACATAATGCAGTAATAATGGAATTGTAGTATGGCAAGTAACTTTAGTATACTAAATT
>NW_013744034.1:0-2257 GCF_000517525.1 Limulus polyphemus
CGTAAAACAATAAACATATTAACATTGTCATTATAGTTTAAGCACTGTTGTTATAAGCGTTGGCCTAAAACAATAAACATATTAACATTGTCATTATAGTTTAAGCACTGTTGTTAAGTGTATTGAAGTAAAACAACAAATATATTAACACTTAATTATCTTGAAGTAAAACAATAAACAAGTTACTATTGTCATTATGTTTTAACCACTGTTGTTAAGTGTGTTGAGGCAGAACAATAAATACTTTAACACTTACATTATGTCTTAAGCACTGTTGTTATTTGTGTTGAGGCAGAACAACAAACATAATAACACTGTTATCATATCTTAAGTACTGTCGTTAACCATTTTGAATAAAATAATGAAGACATTATCACTGTTATTATATTTTTAACGCTGTTGTTATGGGTGTTGACGTTAAAAAATGAACACTTTTACACTAACATAATATCTTAAGCATTTTTATTAAATATCTTCAGGTTAAACAATAAACACACTAATACTTTAATTCTATCTTATTTGTCACCGATAACTTAATCTTGGATGCTTCTCTTAATTTTTTTATTATGCACTTCCTGTTTACTAGCTATAATTAAAAAACCTAAGTTGTTTACTTTTCATTGTTTCATCCCTTGGATTGTTCACGACCGACCTTTCTGACAACGTAAAGGTACAAGTCATAGTTGTTGAACTTATAAACAATAAAATAACGCTGGGTTCTCGTCGTTCATATTACGTACACGTCATCACATTTTGTTTTCTTTCTTCTGATGAACAAACTACTGAACTGTGACAAGTCATAAGAGTAATTCGTTTTTAGCCACTGGAATGCTGGTTCACGTTGAGATACACGAAGGACGCTTCTAAATACGATTTCTTAACTATGTTGTTTTGTTGTTGTTGTTGTTGTCTCACAAAAAAGAGAGAGAACCCTTATAAGATCTAAATTTCAGGGCTTATTTATTTTTGTAGTTATTATAATGTTGTATAGTGTAGCCATGTTATTAGAAAGAGCACTGTTGTTATGGGTGTTGAGGTAAAACAATAAATATATAAACACTGTTATCATATCTTAAGTACTGCTGTTATCTATGCTGACGTAAAATAATAAGCACATTACTATTGTCATTATATTTGAAGCACTGTTGTTAAGAGTAATTAGATAAAACAATAACCACATTAACGTTGTTATTATATTTTAAGTGCTCTTCCTAATTAAGTGTGTTGATGTAAAATAATAAATACATAGACTAATATCATATCTTAAACACTTTTGTTAAATATGCTGAGACAAAACAAAATCATATTAACACTGTAATTAGATCTTAAGCAAGTATTTGTCAATTGAGATAATTAAATGTAAAAAAAAAAGTAAATTTAAATTATTGAATAAGGATGAGGGACCTGATGAAAATGTTGTCAGCAGATGGCGTGAAATTATTTAATATGTAAATTGGTGTTTTGATAACTGTATAAATAAATGTTATTGTTTGCAAAACATTACACTCCTGAGGATGACGCAAGATCTACGTCGAAACATGTAGAGTGTATGAGAAACTTACTGTACAAGGTTAAAAAGTGGTAAAATCCCCGACGTGACTGGAAAACAAATTATTTTAATAATTTGGAGACTGGAAACAATCTTATTTTATTGAATTGTGTATAAAATAATCGTTGTTTTTATATAAAACTTTTTAGTTTTCAAAACTGAACATTACACACGTGCCAAAAAAAAACATCTTTAAAAAAGTATTTGTCAGTTTGAAATGTATATTGTCTATAGACTTTGGTCTTAGTTATTTCTATAGTTATTATAATGTTGCATAGTGTAGCCATATTATTATACAATACTGTTGCATAGTGTAGCCATATTATTAAAGAGCATATATATATAATTAAAATGTTTAATAGCCAGTACCGTCTAATATGTAAACAATGTTCTCAGTTATTTCTGTAGTTACAATAATGTTGCATAGTGTAGCCATATTATTAAAGAGTATATATAATTACAATGTTTGATAACCAGTACCGTCTAATATGTAAACAATGTTCTCAGTTATTTCTGTAGTTACAATAATGTTGCATAGTGTAGCCATATTATTAAAGAGTATATATAATTTCAATGTTTGATAACCAGTACCGTCTAATATGTAAACAATGTTCTTTGTTATGTATTCTAACAAAGTTTGGTAAGAGGTGGTAAAGCAATACCGTCTACTATAGAAGCCATGTTTTGTGTTATGTTTCTCAAGTTTGT
>NW_013744035.1:0-2773 GCF_000517525.1 Limulus polyphemus
CAGTGAGTTAGAGTAAACTACCTGAAGAAACTGTACATTAATACAAACTTTCAAAAACACTTTCAACAAATTAGTCATTAATTTTCAAAGTAGCTTCTAATCATTAAAATTGACAACTTAATTTTTCAGACAATACATCTTTTAAGAAATGATCAACCTGGGGGGGGGGGGGCGTCTAAACTGTCATATCTAACTTTTTTTAAAAACCTAATGACTGAAAGATACAATAATAATAATAATTTGCAAATCAAAATTTATGGAAAGAAATTATTGAAGATTACTTGAAAAAAGAAATGAAAGTTACTATACGATATACAATTTCTCCCTCTATGTACATGTCTATACAAGTTGTAGTTAGTTCTGCTTGATGGGTAAATACAAAAAGAAATCTACACAATACCTGAGGACCTTGTTCAGTTTTATCATCAAAAGGATCACCAACTATTTTCTTCATTGCCCGTTCTTTGCTTTTCTTTACAAACTCGTCATAAATTTCCTCCTGTATGTAAGTACGTGATCCAGCACAACAACATTCTCCTTGGTTGACAAAGCATGCGAAATGAGCCATTTCAACTGCCTTGTCCACTGTAATAACATTTTGATTCAATACACTACCAACAAGTGGGGAGTACAAAGTCATGTTCAGAAATTAAACAACATACATTTGCAAGTGTCCATAAACATGGAACTACACTTAACATGCTATCCCCTCCCCATAATTTTTGTTGGTGTTGTCCCGACACCTAGCTTCCAAGTGTTTTAGTGTAGGTAGTAATATGCTACTTTACAGAGTTAGAAATAGCTTGTTTATAGCATTACTCATTTGTTTTCATCCCTACAAGTGATAGAGTACAGTTTTAAATAGCATATAAAATGAAGTTAATCTTTAAAACAAATATTATTTAAGATTGTCTTCAATTTTAGAAACAGTAGGTTAGTTATGGCAGCAGAAATAATTGAATTTAAATCAGATTTACAAAACTATAAGAATCATCATCAGTACTTACAGTCAGCATCTGCAAACACCACTAAAGGACTCTTTCCTCCCATTTCAAGGGTAACTCGTTTAGTGTTGGTTTTACCCGCTGCTTCCTGAATTAACTTGCCAACCTAAATTCAAATATAACATTTTTAAAAAAGGGAGGTGTAAACAATTTTTTTTTTACAATTATCATAACATCTGTAATGTTAGGTAATAGTCAGTTTTGGAGATAGATCTTGTGCCGACATATTAGTGTAACAGCGCCATTTACAAAAAACAACAACAACTCACCTCAGTTGAACCTGTAAAAGAAACCTTATCAACATCAGGATGTTCTGAAATAGCTGCTCCAGCAGTTGGTCCATAACCAGGAACAATGTTAACAACACCAGGAGGAAAACCAGCTTCTTTAATCAAACTTGCTGCATATAGAGCTGATAGAGGCGTTTGCTCAGCAGGCTTGACAACAACAGTATTTCCAGTAGCCAAGCTGGGCCCAAGTTTATTAGTCACCATCATGAGAGGGAAATTCCACTTTGAAGACAAACAAAATTATTGTACACATGACTTCTCTTCTATTCAATGTTAAAATATTAATTACAAATATTACAATATTTTGATATAATTAAAGAAGAATTTCAATGATTTTATGAACAATATTTCAAGGTATATATTTTTTTTTTTGCAAGAAAAGTATACTACACTTCTGCCATAAGATATGGCACACCTGATTAGTCTGTAGATACCAAATGTCTTGCTTTAAAGGGTTAGTGAAAAAGAATTACACTACATAGATCAATGTTACTTTTAACTACAAATGACATAAGGAATTTCTTACAGGGACAATCATGCCACACACTCCCACAGGTTCAATTCTTGTGAAGCTGAAAAGATTACCATCTGGAAAAAATAAAGATAATCCATGTTCATTGTCCAAGATAAACCAAAGTTACAGAACATTTTATGTTAAAAAATTAAATTTGGAATCTAAAGGATATTAGTTTATTCTTAAAGGAACATTTTAGAGAATGATAAACAATTTTGTATATAGGCAGAATGCTTCCACAGTATTCAAAAGTCAGGACCCTGAATACATGGCTTACATAAATAATATACTTCAAGATAAGAAAATTATTATATTTGTTACAAATAAAGTTTTAAAATTGGTTTTAGTACTTGAAACTAAGAAAAATAGATATACAAACCTTAAATTTCAATTAGTATACCACAAATTATGCCTAACAACATATTAATACAGTTATTATATTCCTTGAAGAACTTTGTATTTTTGAATAGCTGGTACCATAAGTGTTTTTGCCTAGAAATTACATTAAGTTTCCTAGAACGCTTAGTAGCAAGTATAACAAATAAAAACAAGTTTTGAAAGATAGAAATGTATACATTCCACATCATAAATAGCAATATTAACTTATGTACTTTACTGTAAGACACTTAATATTTAAGTGGGAGAGAGTATGGGAAAAATTCAGTTTCCTAAGAAATACCTTGTTTCTTAAAGTAATCCACCATGCTAAATGTATATTTAAACAATTTTTAATAAGGTTTTTCTACAAAGTTGCTTCACCTACCTACTGGTATAGTCTTTCCATGAACCTTATCTGCCCATCCAGCATAATAACGAATAGTTTTAATTCCCAGTTCCATATCTCCTAAAGAATCTTTAAATGGCTTCCCACAGTCCATAGTTTCTAGGCTCTAGATATAATGATACGACTCATGGCTAATATAATCAAAGTAAATTATACTAAATGAAGTTGAAATGTACTCAAG
>NW_013744036.1:0-2338 GCF_000517525.1 Limulus polyphemus
GCAGATTTTCTTGCAACTGCTGTTGTCTTTCTTCTTGTTTCGTTTCTTTTTCCTCAAACAACTGCTGTAATCTCTCTTCTTGTTTAATTTCTCGTTCTTCTTGTTTCTTTTCTTTTTCTTCTAACAACTTCCGTAATTTCTCTTCTTGTTTCTTTTCTTTTTCCTCTAACAACTGTTGTAAGTTCTCTTCTCGTTCTTCTTGTTTCTTTTGCTGTTCTTGTATTGCTGCCATCAAGTCTGCTATGCTGTAGTTTGATTTTCCGCTTCTCGTTTCCATTTTTTTATCCCACTTCTGACACCAATTTGTTAGACCTCCGTTCGTTAATTGATTTTTTGTAACTTCGTTCCGACGGAACTTTAGCGACACAAGTCCTTACTTGATAAAACTGGTTTATTCTTTCTGAATATAACTTCACGATACACTTGATTTCAACATTCGCGCTAAAACAAACGTTATAACGAACGTTAACTTCAACAATACTTTCTCACTGCAGATCAATTGCTCACTACCTACACACACATTGTCCCGTCACGTTGTCACCCTCTTATATATACCAGACTATCCTATATCTAGTAATCTCCCGATAATTCACGAAGGTACAAGATATTTCCAGAAAGCAGGGAGCGTGACACTAGTCACGTGACCTCGCTGAAGTAACAATAATATTAAACGTAGTTGGTCGATTGCTTTCAAAATCCATATTTACAAGAAATATATGTCGTCATTAGAGCACTATATTATTGCCATCTGATGAGTAAATTAAACTTACTTTGATATATTTTCAGATATTAAATTGTTATATGTGATAATTAATAGTTTCTTTTACTGAATGTTCATAATAAAACATAGATATCAAGATAAGTTTATTATTGAATCTGAATAAAATTATTAAAATCCTGAAAATTATACCGAAAGATATACACGGTACAATGGTACTGGTACGTAAAAACATTATAAAATATTTTCCAAGGTTTATCTGGTACTTGATATTCTATTCATGTCTAACTGTTAACTTGGATGTATTCTAAGTTCTTTAGTAGTAACAGTTATCGATATTAGGGAAATGGTTTTGACCTTCTGTAACAAGTTTAAAACTAGGAGGAAATGAATGCTATATTGGTATTGTTATGACGTTGATAAACGTCACAATCCATAGCTGGTCTCACTTTGTAGACTCTACTTATTGATGGATGAACAAGTTTTTCTGTTACCGAGGAGAAGATATATTCCACTGTTACAGGCAAGATAAGAAAATTATTGTTTCGAAGATACTGTTACCTTTAGTGTTGTACCACAGCAAAAGAAGACACAATTCCAGCAAGAATAACCAAGTTACTGTATATATACGTACTATCATTCTCATGTTAGAATTTATGTATTAAGTTAAACTACGTTACACCACAAGTAACCTAAGAACAGAGCGATTCATTGAAACACTTTTAGAAATGTCAACAAAATAGTTTACAAGGATTTGGGTCTACAAAAGCGACACAAGAGTTGTGTTTACAAACTTCTCTCAAAGGTCATAACTCAACGGATGACCAACTATTGAAAGTTTTACGAGCGGATTCTGGCATGTGATAAATATAAATATTTCGTCATATTGCGTAAGCGCAACAAAATCAACTATAGAGTTAGTCCAAAGACATTTTTTATAAAATATTATTAGTTGCTAATGGGTAGTCTAAAATTTGACAGTGGGTGGTGTTGACTCTCTGCCTTCTATCATTTCAATGGACAACTAGTGGAATTAGCCCTCGTCTAGCCTTGCGCGAAATTCAATACAACAAATAAACTAGTTATTGGACTAGTCATGGATTCTTACAGTTTAGGTGGATATAGAAACAAAACTTAAAAAAATTCTACAATAATGATTCACGCGACAAAGCAAAGAATTTAGCTGATAGTAATAAGAAATTTAATGTTCTACGGATTTTTGTAAGCTACTTCAATGTACCCGTGAACCTTTTTTAACTGTGCTGCCATCTATACCGTATAAAAACAATACTTTCTGTGACGATAGGAATTTCCGACGTTTAACTTCCCAAGACAGTAAAATCTGGAGGTTAATTGAGTATTTATTAAATTTTATAAAATATTTTAAAGTAATTTCAAATAAAATATTGTACACAGAATATTTTATCATTAAAAGTAAAGAGAAATAGCCAGTAACACTCCGTACGTGATATATAATGTAAATTATCGTATTACATAGATGAAAGACATAACTAACAGGTAAATAAGACAGAATTTAATCAGTCCATAGTTAACTGGTAAAAAAAGATATCAAGATAGGTTTTTAGGTCAATGTTAAACGCTACAGTTAGCTAGATCGAC
>NW_013744037.1:0-2335 GCF_000517525.1 Limulus polyphemus
ATACCTAAGGACCTGTTTATTGAACTGATGAATACTACGACACGTTGGTGGAATTCAGCTTTAATGATATCATATATCAACAGATTGACGAAGCCGCCGTGGGTTCTCCTCTTAGACCTGCCTTAGCCAATATTTTCGTTGGTTTCCATGAAAAGAACTGTTCAACAAAGTTACCAGACCTGCCGTTTCCTTCCGCTATGTAGAAGACACATTTGCCATTTTAAAAACTGATCAGGAATGTGAATGTTTCTTACAAGACCAAAACTCGTTGCACTCGACTCTCAAATTTACTTTCGAAAAGGAACAACATAACTCTTTGCCGTTCTTAGAAGTCTTAGTTGAAAAAGATGACTTTCGTTTTCTCACCAGTATATACAGAAAACCTACTGTTACGACAGCGGAAGTCACGTGACTTTGGTAACACGTGATGAGTTTCTAGGCCCCAGTGTTTGTAAGACGCCCTTTATTTTAGTATATAAGCCCGGCAAATAATTGCAGATAGATAAAGAGACTGAAGATAGAGATAATCGAGTCAAGCATAGGCACCGTAAGTAAAGTGTGTGAATCATTGTGATTATAGCGTGTGTTTATAAAAGTAACTAAGTTTAAAGAGACTGTGGAAATTAAGTGTATTACAAAGTTTGTAACGAGAAAAAATAAACTAGTTTTAATTAAGAAAGAACTCGTATCGCTGAAGTTTCTCGGAAAGAATTTCTATGGGAAATTAACAAATAAGCAGATACCTAACAAATTGCTGTCAGAGAGTGGGACAGAAAAGAGAGAGAAAAAAAAGATGGAAACGAGAAGTGGCAAATCAAACTACAGCTTAGCAGATTTGATGGCAGCAATACATGAACAGCAAAAGAAACAAGAAGAGAGATTACAGCAGTTGTTGGGGGAAAAAGAAAAGAAACAAGAAGAACGAGAAAATAAACAAGAAGTGAGACTACAGAAGTGGTTGGAGGAGAAAGAAAATGAACAAGAAAAAAGACTACAGCAGTGGTTGGAGAAAAGAAGCAAGAAGAAAGTCTCCAACAATTGAGAGAAAACCAACATACACAAATGGAAAATATTAGTAAATTTCAAAGTGAATTAAATACATTAAAGGACGATTTATTGTCTTTTCCACAAGGAGGATATATTAGTCATGGGCCTAATCAGCCCCAGACAACAGGA
This sequence comes from Limulus polyphemus, assembly GCF_000517525.1. NCBI lineage: Eukaryota > Metazoa > Arthropoda > Merostomata > Xiphosura > Limulidae > Limulus > Limulus polyphemus. The sequence continues at coordinate 1,177 of NW_013744037.1, forward strand.
AGCCCCTTCCAGACCCCGCAGCTAAACCCTAATGCAGACATTTTCAGTCCTGCCAGAAGTCACATCCCAGACATGAGTGTCAGCAATAGGGGTGATCTAGTACGAAGGAAGGCACAGAAATTTGATAGGAAGGCACCATAGGAAGCATATAGAGCACAAGTTGAGCTCCTGGCAGAAATGAATGGATGGACAGAGGAGCAGAAAGCAGTGTATCTGGCAACTAGCCTGAAGGGACAACCACTGGAAATACTTGAACAGTTGTCAGCAGATGACAGGCACAACTATAGAGCACTGGTAACTACTCTAGAACTCAGGTATGGAACTCAAAATCAGTCCAAAGTCTACAGGGCTAGGTTTAGGACAAGAGTCCGTGCTAAAGGGGAGAGCTTGCAAAAGCTGGCACAGGATTTGGAAAGTATGGCACACAAGGCCTACCCAACTACACCACCCGATGTCCTCAAGCTGTTGCCTTGGACAGTCCACAACTGAAATACAAGTAAAGCAAGTACACACCCCTACTATGCAAGATGCAATGGGCAGAGCTCTTGAATTCGAATTCTATGTTAAGTTCAGCACAGAGGTACCAAGGTTGGTACAGTCATGAGAATTCAAGGCCAGAAAATGACAGATTTCAGAGAAGGTTGAGGGACTTTGCTGTAACAAACCTGGGCACAAGAAAGCTCAATGCCAGAAACTTCAACACAGGGAAGATGCCACGGCAGGAAAGGCTGCTACCCAGAAATGTTGTTGGAAATGTGGAGAACAAGGACATGTGAGGAGTCAGTGTAAGAAGAATAATACCAATTAGTCAGCCTGCATCCTAGCAAACCTTTATGAATTTCAAGATGCTAGATAACAAAGGAGTACCAGAAGCCATACATAAGCTCTGTGGTGTGACAGGACATTATGCAAGGCTGTGGGGATCACTGTGGGTAACTATAGAGCTCATAGGCATGATGGACAGACACAAAGTATACTTGGCTGACATTGAAGACCAATGCATACTAGGATTGGACTACTTACTACCGAGAAAGTGTGTAGTTAATTTTTATAAAATGACGTTTGGGAACAACAAAGGCCAAATTCCGGTAAGTGTTAAAAGAGAGGTTGAACTAACCAGGTGCCATCAAGCTGAAGTCAAAGTGACTGAAGGATTTGA
>NW_013744038.1:0-2742 GCF_000517525.1 Limulus polyphemus
ATCAAGTCCTGATAGTTCTGGTTATTCATATAATCACTAAAACATTTACACGTTGTGAGTGAACTTTGCTTAGAGGTTCATTTTACTTTTTACTTCCCTGACGATCCATGAACAAAAGGAAGTAAAAGAAAACACTTCGATTTTTGTTATTGTTGTTCTGAATGTGTGAAAACATTAATATTTGGTTAAGTTTACATTTCTGATAATTTTTGTTGTTGAATTTAAAAGACTTTTTGGTAACCAGTAAACAATTTCAAACAAGTTTAGTGAAACTGACACTACTGATACATATGTGTTGGTTATCGTTATTAGGTCACTTATTTCATAACAAACCTTCATCAACAAACCTATTACATAATTAACCTTCATCAACAAAACTTGTTGCATAATTAACCTTCATCAACAAAACTTGTTACATAAATAACCTTCATCAACAAAACTTGTTACATAATTAACCTTAATCAATAAATTTATTACGTAACAAACCTTCATCAACAAAACTTATTACATAATTAACCTTCATCAACAAAACTTGTTACATAATTAACCTTCATCAACAAAACTTGTTACATAATTAACCTTCATCAATAAATTTATTACGTAACAAACCTTCATCAACAAAACTTGTTACATAATTAACCTTCATCAACAAAACGTATTTAATCATTTAAAGCCAATCTATTATAAAGATCTCGTCACTGTGTATCATGTGTAAACAATATTATATCATGTAATAATTCATGATCTTCAACATTGCCTAGTCTGAAGAGAGGATGTTTGAAAGCCGAATCAGGTTTCCTACTTGATGACGCATAAACTGAACTGTTTTTTTCTTTTATTCAACATTAACTCTTCCCTCGCCCCACAAATCAACTTAAAAAGATTCATTGTGCCAAATCTAAACCCTCAATCAAACCAGCTTCAAAAATGGGATAAAAATAGCCTATTGAGAAGGCATCAAAAGCTCGTTAACTTGAGACAGTTTTGACTTGTTGACTGTATTAGCGTGCATTGATCGGGAAGGTTCAGAGATTTTAAAAAATCAATACTAACAATCTTCTATTTTACAGACTATATGTACAATAGTTCATCAGATTACACGTGATCTCCTAACATTAAAATAAGTTTTCTCATGAATATGGACATCAGACAAATATTGTAAATTTTCTTGTTTAAATCATTGTGTAATAGAGTAAAACACACATCTCACGTAAACGTATTCCCTCTGTTTTATTTTATTTTGTTTAACACTGATAATACCGACTATAATAACAGTTTGGTTTGGGTTTTAGTTTGGTTATCAGTTGCAAGATGACGTTCCTAATGAAATAGCAGGAGTATGTGTTGTCCTGGCTCCTCTGATTTACTGTACGGTGCAAACCGCTAGAGATTTTTTTATATTATTTTTTGAAAATGTTACATGCTTCCGGTACTTTATACTTATTGAAAGAATAGATCTTAGTATTTCTGTAAACCGATTCTGTATGTGACAACTAAACGAACCGTCTCTAAAGCACAATCAGTGGTAGGGCTACCACAAGAATTTCCTCGTAAGCCTACTTACTTTATACTGTTAGGAGGTTCATTTTCAGACCGGATTACAGAGCTTTCGTGCAGGACTGAAAAAGCTTAAGGACCCTTTATCTTGTAACATACTTGCTGAGTCGGTCTAACTTTCAATTGCCCTGATCATCCAAAAACTCAGACCACAAAGTTTAATCCTCTTCATGAAAAATGTGTTCTTTACGAAAAACTTGCTATTTTGCAGTTTTCGGGTATTTCTTTTTTCGTGTCAGTTCTCTCTAAACTGAACGATAGTTTAAACTTTGAATATTACTAATGTGCCTTTTGATATTCAGTATTTCAAAGTTTTCATAAAAGGTATCCTCTGATATTTCTGTTAGTTGAGAACGTTTAGCCAAGTTGGATGAGAAATGTAGCTTGTTGGTAAAATGACTCTAAACTTAATCATATTAACTTCATTTCAATTGTTTTCCTGTTCCGTTGAACCAGGGATCACTTCTTTAATTAAACTAGAACGAGGCCTAGTCACAAAGGATTACGTCGATCATTAATCGTGCCTACAACTTCAATAGTCTTGTATTACTCGTCTTTTGTCGTGTTTCCTTTAGTTAATTAAAGCCTTTCTACTAAAAGATACACAGGCAAAAGAAATTATTCCAGTGCCTTGAGATGTTACATCACAAGTATGAAGAATCTGATCGGAAACCAACAGCACAAAAAAATATATTAATAATTAAAATTCACTTACAACTTACACAAATAATCAACTTCCCCGAGTTCTTTATTTGATCGTAAAATACAAAATTCTGGTGTCAACTCATAAAGTAAATATGGTATTTCCTTGTATGGGTCAGCGTAATGACACGCTAAAAACATCAATATACATAACTACACGAAAGTATGATACGTTTAGACGAAAGAAATTGGTTCAGCTAACCACTCAAAATATTTAGATTTTAGATGTTTTCATGGTAGAACGAATCTACTATTCTACATTCAAATGAACTCTTTTGTTTCACAAACATTTTAATACAGAGTTCATATGTCCAGGTTCCACCAATAACACGTTCTCATTTAAAAGTGTATTTTCTTGTTTATATGCTCACATTGTACCTTCCGATTTGATGGACACAGGTTATATACTAGTAGTCCATCCTAGCTGTGAGATGACTACAGGTTATATACTAGTAGTTCATCCTAGCTGTGAGATGACTAAAA
>NW_013744039.1:0-2335 GCF_000517525.1 Limulus polyphemus
AAGATGTAACCAGTGTAATGGAAATGGCTAGCGTATTCCAAGTTTCCAGCATATAGCAAGTAGATAGTGTAATAGAGGTAGCCAATGTATAGGATTTGTTTGTTTTTGAATTTCGCGCAAAGCTACACGAGGGCTATCTGCGTTAGCCGTCCCTAATTTAGCAGTGTAAGACTAGAGGGAAGGCAGCTAGTCATCACCACCCACCACCAACTCTTGGCCTACTCTTTTTGCCAACGAATTGTAGGATTGACCATCACTTTATAACGTCCCCACGGCTGAAAGGGCGAGCATGTTTGGTGGGACGGGGATTCGAACCCGCGACCCTCAGATTGCAATTCGAGCTCCCTAACCACCTGGCCATGCCGGGCCTGTTTTTTTTTTGTTTTTTTTTGACATCCTAGAGAAGGGTTTCAATTTCAGAAGTTCAATTGAGATTCCAGTTCCATACTACATTGTTTAATAAAAATATTTCTTCATCTACCACAAAAGAAAATCATCTCTTCTAAAACTTTTCTGTTTTGGGGTTAATGAACAGCATTGGATTTCTCATACGACAGTGCTTATCCCGTGAAACTTGCACGAGAGTTGAGGAAATACCGGATGTATGCCTCCCGGAATTGGAATACCGTACATATTTTAGTGTCTACTGACTGACAGACAATATATTACTGTATAGTAGTGCGAATGGTTAAAACAGGTGACCTCTCTAGGCGACCTTTGGCCCCCTTTTTGGGAAATAAGGTCCTGTTAACTACAGAATTCTTATTTATCATGGACGTTTAAGATTATCTTTAAAGTTCTGTCAGTTGAAGAAGTGTGAAACCCACTTTTCCAACATTAGCTAATGACTCAACTAGAGTCTGAGAAAACTTCTAAAACACGTGTATCAAGTGCAGTGATACGAACCTCAGAGATTCAAGTTTTGTCCAGTACCACTGCGTAAGTTACTCTATCGCTGTTTTTTTTTTAATATTTCTTGCCATTTTATCGTGTTTAGTAATAACGTTAATGAGGTCAGTGGAATAATATTGTATAAAGTTCTAAAACCCCATGAGTGAAAGCAAAGGAGAACATGTTATAACACGTCAACTAGCTATATCTGTTATAGCCAGTGCTGACGAGGCCTTTCGTCCAATATCAGGGCTCATCAGGCCGGCTGGAATACGACAGACATAATAGTGATCTAGGCTTTATATATATCATCAGTTTCCATGAACAACAACGCTGTATATTGTTCAGTGATCTGACACATAAACTCATTATTGATAAAACGTGAATATGACTATAACTGCCTGGTTATGAAGGCGACCAGGCATAAGTAGATTCCAAAACTAAATTTAGTGATTTCTCTGAACCTTTATAACTCTCTTAATTATCACATGATTTATTGTTTCCTTCTTCTTTTTGTCACATGTTTCTGATTAAAAGAACGGTGCGTGATCGTGATATAGGATTACAAGAATGGGTTATTAGACACGGACCTATTGAAAATTGGGTGATGACCTGATTATAAAACCAGAGTATTTACAGTGAACAATGACCAATATCCGCTTCACATTGTGAAATGTTTTTGTGTGTTTTAAGAAATTGCTAAACTTTGAGATACTTTTCTACAATCTGTTTGCTGATTGTGGTTTTTTTTTAGCGCAAAACCACAATGACCCATGAGGGACCCATTTTGGAAAGATCCTTGTGGACTGTAAAATAAAATGCTGGAGAAAGAGTTAGGATAATTCAGCCACCGCAGCTGCGTTAGTGCCTTATTCCACTGTTTCCAAATAGTGTATCTTTTTAACGTCCAGTCCAATGTTCTAACTTTATTTCACTCTGCATTTCTGGTTCTTTATCCCACATTGGTTTGCTTTAGAACAAAAATACATTGGGTAATATGCTGTGTCCACTGCAGGGAGTCGAACCCAGGATTTTAGCGTTATCAGTTTGTAGACTTACTGCTGTTCCTCCGATGGACAATAATAATGCAGTAATGTATCCTACAAACAAACACTAGAATATGTTGGGTGGATATAAGGTAGCAAGCACGTTTTATTCTTACACAGAATACCATTAACTACAATGTTAGTACATAGAATACCATTAAGTATAATGTTAGTACATAGAATACCATTAAGTATAATGTTAGTACTTGGAATATCATTATGTATAATGCAATGTCCGATTTATTTTTTGAATTAAATGTTCAGTGTTAATTTAGATAAAGCTCGTTTGGTGTTCCTATCCTTTGTTATTATCCTGTAGGAACTTAACTGGGATTGTTAGTGACGAACAACAATATTTAAGGATAGAAAGATAAGAATAATCTAGATAGTAATTAGTG
>NW_013744040.1:0-2372 GCF_000517525.1 Limulus polyphemus
GGTGAAATATGGTTCAGTACAACACATGCCAGCTCAGTATGGTGAAATATGGTTCAGTACAACACCTATCAGCCGATTATGATGAAAGATGGTTCAGTACAACATATGCCAGCTCAGTATGGAGGAATGATGTTTGCCATGAATCACTTTTGTTTCGTATTCAATCGGCTATTCGTTCTGGTTTTTACTTAGTTCCTGACTGTCTACACTTTACAACTCTGAAATATACTGTTACGACAGCAGAAGTCACGTGACCCTGGTAACACGTAATGAGTATCTAGAAGATTCCTGCAGGCTCGAGTGTTTGCCAGACGCCCTCTATTTTGTATATATAAGACCGGCAAGAAATGACGGCATAGATAATTGCAGACAGGCAGAGACAGGGGCGGACAATTGAGTCAAGCGCGGTAGTGACCGTACGTAAAGTGCGTGAATCGTTGTGAATTATGGCGTAAGAAAGTGACTGTGGAAATTAAGTGTATTGCAAAGTTGTATTGAGAAAGAATGAACTAGTTTTATTTAAGAAATGACTTGTATCGCTGAAGTTCCTCGGGAAGAATTTATACTGGGAAATTAACAAACGACCAGAGACGTAACAATACGTTATTGTTTCTGAACTGAAATAAATGTTTTTGAAATTCAGGTTACGATTTACTAAGTGGAAAACAAACAATAAATAATATTTTGGTACAGCTTCTTTGGTATAACATTGAACCTTGTATTTGAACTGCACTTTGCCTTCTTGTGTTACAAATCATTTCAAAAGTTCTAAGAACTGAATGTTGAATAAACAGGTTTTTTCTTTCTGAGAACATTGTACATAACGCCATTCCTGTCGTTATAAGAACACCCAGACTCTGTGTAGTTTGATAATATCTTTTTATAAACATAATCAACCTTTAATTCAGTACTTCAGAAACAGAGCTACATATTGTAATATAGGAAGCAGAAGGAGCTCAAAAGTGTGGAGGCATTTAAGTATTTTTTTATATGTAAAAATTACGTGATATTAATGTGACAGCTTTGGGAACATTTCGTTATTCACATGGTTTGTTTTGGTTGTTATTCAACAACCAAGCTACAAAATGGGCTATCTGTGCTCACAGCGGATATCGAAACCCAATATTTAACAATATAAGCACACTGATTTATCGCTGAGCCACTAGGGGGCTTATTCATATCTAACAAAAGCAAAGTAAATCTAAAAGCTTAGAGGACATTTAATTATTTGTATGTAATAACAGCTAAATGAACCAGTATGGCAGGAAACAATTCCTAAGTCTTGTTAATAGTTTCTTTTCTTCGGGCCTTTTGTGTACCTTTACTGTCGTTCGATGGTTTTAAAGCACGTAATACATATGGCAGAAACTGAATATGTGTACAGGTTTTATGTTACACTCGATTCCATTCGTTTTTGTCGGAACATCTAAAGAATGTTGGTCACGTGGTGGCCTGATATAATCCCTCAACAACCTTGAAACTAGATGCACGTGCTATTTCTACCGATACAACTCAAGAAATGTAGCTGTTGCCGTTAGTACAACTCAAGATGTGCAGCTGTTAATACAACTCAAGAAATGTAGCTGTTGCTGTTAATACAACTCAAGATGCGCAGCTGTTAGTGCAACTCAAGATGTGCAGCTGTTGCTGTTAATACAGCTGAATATGTGCAGCTGTTCCTGTTAATACAGCTCAATATGTGCAGTTGTTCTTGTTAATACAGCTCATATATGCAACTGTTCCTGTTTATGCAGCTAAAGATGTGCAACTGTTCCTGTTAATACAGCTCAAGATATGCAGTTCTTCTGTTGATAAAGCTCAAGATGAGCTTTAATATCTAATATGTTTACTATTGTAAATGCAGACAGAGTAATGTGTTGCCACCGGGAGTTTAGTAGAAATACTGGTTCGAATCTCTTGGTGTCTATTCTTGAGTTTGTTTGTCTGTTCTGCTATTCGAGGGCTACCTGTTCGTAACTTTGAAGTAAAACTCTAGTAGAGGGGAAGGCAACTAGTCAATACCACCCACCGCCAGCTCTTGTCTAGGCGAAGTGTAGGGATTTAACCGTCACCCTATACCATCCCTACTAATGAAAGGGCGAGCGTGTTATGCGACGAGTTTCGACCCCGCGGCCCGCAGATTGCGAGTTGACTGCCATAAATACCATGCCTTATCCTCGTATATGGGATCTGATATGCGTTTAAGTCGATACTAGAGGGCTCCTAAAGTACGAGAAAAAAACAAAACAACTAACATATTGTTACATTTCCGTTTTTTTTAATTAACTTATTTTCCGTAACTTCGTACCGACGAAACTTACGCGACACAAGCCTTTACTTAATAAAACTGGTTTATTCTTTCCGAATATAAC
>NW_013744041.1:0-2332 GCF_000517525.1 Limulus polyphemus
TGATTCAGCACTTTAAACCGGTCCTCATGTCCAATTAACAGGCTTCCCTGGAACACTAGAGATACAGTGGATGTTAAATGATAGAGTAATATAGTCTTCAGAGAGTGTGTGGTCATTTCAAGTAGTGATTGTTAGGACAGCATGAACAATGGTTCAGCACTTTAAACCGGTCCTCATGTCCAATTAACAGGCTTCCCTGAAACACTAAAGATATAGCCAGTGCAGAGATACAGTGGATGTTAAATAATAGAATCATACAGTCTTCAGAGAGTGTGTGTGGTCATTTCAAGTAGTGATTGTTAGGACAGCATGAACAATGGTTCAGCACTTTAAACCGGTCCTCATGTCCAATTAATAGGCTTCCCTGGAACACTAGAGATATAGCCAGTGCAGAGATATAGTGGATGTTAAATGATAGAGTCATATAGTCTTCAGAGAGTGTGTGGTCATTTCAAGTAGTGATTGTCAGGACAGCATGAACAATGGTTCAGCACTTTAAAAACCGATCTTCTGTAAAGTCCAGGTGAATAACGTGAGAAGTGCCAAACTTGCTTTCAGCAACTGAGATCATTTGTACGAGTTCTGAGTCATACCATTTGGCCTGTGTAATGCTTCTACCACTTTCAGGAGAGCAATGAAACTTACGCTTAAAGGATTGCAAAGGAGGTGATGTCTGGTCTATCCTGATGATGTCTTGGTATTTGGCCTGAAGTTCGAGCATGCTACCATAAACCTAACCATGGTGCTGCAGCGATAGGAATGGAAGGGTTAAATCTAAAACTAGGGAAGTGCATACTCAGGGAGAGGCAGAATCTCTACTAACCCTACAAAGACTGCAAGTAGTTCGAGACTGGCCTCAAACTGTGACAAGACAAGGAATTCTCAGTTTCATTATATTCATTGGATATTATTAACACTTGGTGACCAAATTTTCCAAGATAACTTCAGTAATGTATGCTTTCAGTATATCTAATGAACATTTTAGACGGGCCAAGAATTAAGCACGTTTTAGTAAAAGCTCACATTCTGACATATTTATGACATGCGGAACGTGTAACACAATAAATGAACCATATGATGATGGCTCTTGAGTGTCAATACTATATGTGAAAGAAAGAACTCCTTGCAGTTCTGGTCTTTGTAAAACCTTACTGACATTACCTGTGTAGCAGAAAGTTCACCCTTTGGGTTGACCGTGCCTCACTGAAGACGTTCGTGAACTTTTAAAATAAATACCGAAATCATGAGTAACATATATTAACTTTTCATCTTATAATGGCTCACAATCGTTTAAAAAGTACAGTATTCTATCAGTGGGCCAGTGGTAAGTTTATGAACTTACAACGCTAAAATTCGTGGTTCGAGTTCCCGTATTTGACAGAGCCAAAATAGCCCATTTTGTAGCACTGTGCTAAAACAAATAAATCTCAGTACAGTAGAACGTTGACTTTTCGTACTTATGGTGATATTTTGGTTCGTGAACTGGAATTTTACGTAAAATCACAGATGTGGATTGAAACTGAAACAAATTAGAGGCGAATTGTTTTGTACCAGTAGAACATTATATAACGTTTGACTCGCGGCTGTTCATTTTGTTAACATTTCCAGAAAATTTGCTTCTACTGTACTTTAACCATCACGTTACCTGTAACACACAGATCGTCTATTGTTCCTTCGATTATCATCGCCCCCTAGTGGCTCAGCGATATGTCTGTGGACTTATAACGCTAAAAAATCGGGTTTCGATACCCGTAGTGACACAACACAGATAGCCCATTGTTTAGCTTTGTGCTTAAATACGGACAAACAAATCGTTTGTTATCTTTTTTTTACAAAGTAAATTAAACCAAGTTGCAAATTAAAATTAATTAACAAATTTGTGCAAAACATTTGCAGAAATACAAACAATAAAAACTACTTAAAAAAATTACAAAAAGGGTTTTTGCATTAATTATTTTTTATAATTAGGGTGAAAATTCTTGGTAATATTAACGTGTTTTTAAAGTTTCGATAATGAAATAAATTTCATTTATATTTTCCACTTTTGGAAGATTGAGAAATTTCGAACTACTTTGAAGATATTCAAAACTTCAGTACAGAATAATATGTTTGGAAAAATACGAAGAACTAGTACATGATCGTATTTCCAAGAGGATCTTTAGTGCAAGAACTATTATATGATCATATTTCCATGAGGATCTTTGGTGCAAGAACTATTGTATGATCGTATTTCCATGAGGATCTTTGGTGCAAGAACTATTGTATGATCGTATTTCCATGAGGATCTTTGGTGCAAGAACTATTGCATGACCATATTTCCATGAGGATCTTT
>NW_013744042.1:0-2325 GCF_000517525.1 Limulus polyphemus
AATTCTCGATTTCGGAATTACAGATTACCAACTCAGTATTAAAGAAAGCCTCTTAATGTTCAATGATCACCCATCACTAAATAATAGCATCATGTCCTCCCTGTTGTCATTGATGTAATCAATTCCGGATTCTCAATGTTTTTATTTGATATTTATTATTATTTTGAAGATACAGTGTTTATACTTATATTTAAGCCTTTTTTATAATAGCTTCTCTTAACAATGTTATTAAACATATGTATGCCGCAAGTTTTATCGTGCATTATATTGTGTTGTTACCGTTTAAATCTGTTATTTGTAAGCTTCCAATTAAATACGAAAACTCGCTCAATGCTAATATTGTTTTTTGTAGTTCGAATATTATGAACTATTGTTTTGGGTTTTTTTAGGTACAATGGGCCCTCCTCCAACACGGGGGTAACGTTTACTGGAGCAAGCCGCGTTGGGTAAATACGTGTTGGAGGGACTCAATACCTTATAGGCGCTTATGTATGGATTTTTTTAAAACATAAATGAAAATCCCTACCTATACATTATTATATATGAGCTAAAAATATAAAATCATAAACATAATATAATTCACATGTTATATCTGTAAATTAAAATATGTTAAATTAAATAATACAGTACCGTAACACTCACTTATGAATGATGAAGATGAAGACCTTTCGTTGATGAGAGGAAGACTTGCGATGTGGATTTTGACGGATTTACTATCTATGTTTGTTAAAGTTAAATTATATTTAGAATTGTACATAACTTATACTGTTAAATCTGTATTGCAAAATTCCCGCCTATTCACTAAAATTGTAGAAAATTCTGGAGTATAAGAATCAACAATATATGTATGTGTGTACGTAAACACTGGTGTATCGTATATATATTGTTGCGTAAGCTGAAATTTAGAGAAACTCTCCTCACGCCTATAAATATAACCAACGCGATGCTCAAAAAGACAGTATATATATTATTGGTTTGCTATAGTTGGTGTGTTATAAACTTTGGAAGCTATAACTGTGATTGTTATAACGCTTATTAATCAGGAACTTTAGATATTTGACCAGGAACGTTTATAGATTTGGAATATTACAAACCATTTAACTTCAGCGGATTCACATCAGACATTAATATTTTTACGCATATATTATATAACTTCAGAAGTGAATATTTCGGTGTACGAACCGATGAAGAACGAAAACCACAGAGCTAGCTAGCTCCCTGTTAAGTGAATTGTATCTACATCAACTCAAAATGAATTCGTTCATCGTAAACCCTCGATAAGATATCAAGGAAGTTTCAAACCAGGTAGAGGACTCAATATTGTTTGTAAGTTTGTAAAACTTTTATACATAGATCATTATTTGTAATAACTGTTATGGTAAATTATGTTATTGTTTGTATATTGAAATATATTTGTATTAAACAACTGTGTGTATCAATCTTGTTGGCAAGTATCATAAATTGCATATGTATCGACATTTATTTAATTTCTAAGTCTAAATTATCATTTAACTCAGTCTCAGGCTATTCGAAATTCTAATACGTTACGTAATAAATTGAAGTCTCGTTCGGGATAAATTATAATATGTAATATAATAAATTGGGGGCTCGTCCGGGATCTGAATCAGAGACAACATTCGATCTAAATTCTAATTCCAATCATAATTCAAGTTATATTTATCAGTGCCAACAAGATTTGATTATGTCTGATTACCAAGATTTACTTGAATTACCCTCCCTTGAACAACTAGAAAGATATAACAAAAATGAATTGCTCGAAATTACCAAAGTTTTAGAACAAGCTCGATGGAATCCGAGAGAGAACAAGTTTGTATCGAAGTCGAAAAAGAGAAAGAACAAGCTCGTATAGAAGCCGAGGAAGAATAAGCTCCTATCGAAACCGAGAAAGAACAAGCCCGTATCGAAGCCCAGAAGGAACATGTTCGTATTGAAGCTGGAACAGAAAGAGGCCGAAAAGGCTCGCATGGGAGCTAAAAAAGAAATTAAGCTGAAAGAAATGGAAATTAGACTCAACTTTGATGGACCAAGGCAAAATGGCAACTTCGAACTTAATCAATATATTAAAGTACCACCATTCAATGAAAATAAAGTTGATAAATATTTCCAACATTTTGATAAAGTTGCCCAAACCATGGAATGGTCGACCGAATAATGGTCATTATTATTACAAAGTGTTTCAAATGGCAAAGCACAAGAAGCTTATGCCACTCTCTCTCTCTCTCTAGAAGATTGTATAAATTATGATAAAGTTAAAGCAGCTATTCTACAAAGCATACGAGTTAGTACAGAGGCTTATCGCCAAAA
>NW_013744043.1:0-2331 GCF_000517525.1 Limulus polyphemus
CTCGTGGTGGGCAGAGCACAGATAGCTCATTGTATAGCTTTGTGCTTTACTTCAAACAAAAAAACAAACAAAAAAATATATATTTTCTAGCCTGATTTATTCCGTTATTTTATGCTTAAATATCTTTTTATTATGAAATAAGGTTATCAAATCTTGGTTCGACTGTACTTCAGTATATTGATATTGAAAATTACGTTATTGCTATTAGTTAGGTTGTAAACTCAAGAGTTACGGTGTTAATTACATATGTAAACTTATATTCCAAAGAGCTACATATTCTAGCCAAAGTTATCAATTTTTAATTGAACAGGAGACTAGCACTTAATTTTTTATTGTTAAATAAGGGATGCAGTAATGTTCTGTATTTCAGAGGTGATAAGCCAGTTTCAAATTCATGCTATGCTAAATTATTTCCCACACTTTAAGCTATGTGTACATTATAAGAGTGACAGTCAATACCTTAGCATGAGTGGTAATGTGTTGTTGAATGTCTGTCTTTCCTCTCGTCAGTAGTTCAAAGTTAGGGAGAGTATCAGAAAGCCTTAGTAGTAGCCTTGCGATGAATATAAAGTTATTACTTTTCTTTTTCTAAGATGAGACTTTTTCAACAATGACAAATTAAATCGATAACTGACCTTGAGTTTCTACTATCGTCAGGGGGGAGTTTATATCTTTTACAGTTCTGCAATAAAAACAGACCAAGCTGTCTTTTGGAGGCTTAAAATGATTTAGTTTAAGCCTTGGTTTAAAGCTATTCCTGTATATTTTAGTACGTCCGTGTGAAAATCGGAAAGCACTCAGCAACAGGTATAATATATTTTTAATTAGTTTCCTCCATAAAACTTATATATTAAAGGAATTAGATTATTCACAATCAATAACTTTTGACACTATCTTCAAAAGATAATTTAATTTTGTATCATTTTAGTATCGTGATGATGATCGAAATTTCACTCTAAGAAACTTTTTCAAAGTCATCGACGTCAGTTGATTTGCTTAACTCATTTAAAAACTACTCCGTCATGAATAAAATGTCTTATATTATTTTAACAAATAAGGTCCATATTCACTAGGTTCTCAATAGTGTTAGTAAGTAAAGAATGCAAAGTAATTCTTAATTTCACAACATTTTCAGAGCACTACAGAACCTGGAGGGTACATCAATGGTTTGTAATGCACCATTCATTCTGAAAATTCATTTGACATTTATATATATCCTACATCTGATCTCATAATAAGTATAATGTTTAGTTATGATTTTATTACTTACTGGAAATATTAAATGTATTAGAAAAGCGGTTGATACAGAGGCTTATGAAAAGTTCTGAAAAATCAAACATGTAAAAATAGGGTTTCTATATTTATGTCAATTGCAAAGAAAAAGAAATATCTCTTGTTGTCCCATAACTTACAACTAATGTTCACTACTGTAGTATGTTATTATTTTATAAGGCCCCTTGATGTTCTAAAAATTATAATTACTGTTGTAGTACGTTGTTGATCTTATATTAGGAACCCAAAAACTGTTCAGTCAAGTCAAAATCTCACTTTTAATTCTGCAAAATTTTAAGTATCATTTACACATAAGAATGTTGGACCTGTGCATGATTTATACATGTACACGAGAGAGTTGTGATCTTAATCATAATAGAATATGAATCGGGCTCTGAGAAATCTTAGAGGTGATTCCTTCTTTTGCTAAATTTGGCCTATATTTATTGCTCTATGGTGTCACCTGCACTAGCAGTATTGTATCAGGATAGTATGTCCAGTGACGGGAAATCAAATACCAGATTTTTGTGTTGTAAGTCCATCGACTTACCGCTGACCAGCCGGTGGACAAATGTACAGTAACAGTTTTTCCTGTTAAATATTGTAGTTAGACGGTATTGGTTTGAATGTGTTTTGATGTATGTTGTAGTGGACAGTGCATATATTAATTCTGGCCAAACGAATTTTCGCTGAAATTATACTTGAAATTTCTTATGATTCTGAAAGAGAAAAATTCAAGTTTATTGTTTCATAGATGGTAGTACGGCATAGGGAAGGTGGCTATCCAGGAGATTTAGCTCACGGAATGACAAGTGAAGTTACCATGGTTACTGTGTTTAAATCCTGTCATACTCTATAAGAATATATGATGTTGATATGGGTTAGAGTTATTATAAATATATGGTTACAAGTGTAACTTATTTTCTTAATCCTCATTGCACCAAGCGACGCATAAGATTACATTTACAAACATAAAATCATTTATGAGTGTTCTATTATATAAATGTAAAAATTACACACAAAACATAACTGCCAGGCGTCAAATGAATATTTTTAAAG
>NW_013744044.1:0-1551 GCF_000517525.1 Limulus polyphemus
TCACAATTTTAGATGTAGTGAACTCGTAACACAGTAAATGTTATACCATATAGTTCTCATTATCATTACTTGTAATGCACTCAATGCACAGTAACTAGTCAACTTATCGAACAGTGTATCTTTCACCTACTTGTTATCATTATACATTTACTTATAGTGAACATATCGGACATTAAGAGTTTCATCTCATTTAAAACTTTCTTCTAATGACATGATCGCACCGCGAATATTTTTAGTTCATAGTTATTTTTATCCACTTAATTGTAGTAAGCTCCTACAACACTAGATTCTCTATCTGATTTTTACCATTTTGAAATTACTTGTAGTGGAGTATTTGCGCAACAGATGTTTAACATGATTGTTATTACAATGTTAATTATATTGAAATAATTGGACAGTAAACATTTTACTTAATAGTTAATGTACTTAATTATATTTACGTTATTGTAGTTTACCAATAATGAATTTATTGCACGTTAATTCTCCTATTTTATTATTACCATTATTAGGTTACTTATAGGGAACTCATGACAGCATAAATCTCTTTATTCTTATTAGACTACTTTTAGTGAGCTCATAGCACAGTAAAAATTTTACCTTGTATTTTCATCATAATTGAAACTATTGTGAACTCATCGCCGAGTGAAACATTTCATTAATGCTTATTATGATACACTCACTTATATTGAATTCATTTTCTACCATATTCTTCTGGTAAGATTTCTTCTAGTAAACGCATCTTACTTAAAGTAAGTGTTTTTCCTTATTGTGATTATCATCACACTATTCAACTCGCAGCACAGTTAAAGCTTTAAATCATTGCAATTTTACTTATACTGAACTTATCGCAAAGTAAATTTTCAGCGTATTGTTTCATCAAATTTCTTGTATCGTACCTCACTTTTATTATTATTATTATATTATTTACAATGAACTCATTACACCTCAATATATACTTCTTCATTCTTATGATTTTAGGTATACTTATAGTAAACTCGTGGCACATCAAATGATTTTTTCCTTGTTCATATCATTAAAATTACATCTAGTTAACTAATCACACATTAAATACTTTGCAATATTGTTATGATTTATATTTCTTATTATGAATTCATTGCAATGTAAATGTTTGACGTTACTGTTTTTTCACACAAAAATTATCGTAATTCAATGTCTTCACGTTATTTTGATTCACTTTTTGTGATACCAGAATCATGGCACTGTAGGTGTTTCTATCAATATCTATTAGCTCATACCGAACCAGCCTAAGAGAAAATATTTCATCCACCATATTGTTGTAATTAAAAGATCACTTATAATGAACTTATCGCAAAGTGTTTTACCTTACTGTTATCATGGTATGTTATTGTCAGATTATAGCACAGAAAACTTTTAGCTTATTCTTAACACCATGAATTTTTTTATATGTCAATCATCGCAGAGCAAATGTTCGGCCTTATTCTTATCGTTCTAATATTACTTATTCTACTGAAAGCACAGTAAGTATTATTTCTTACTATTAACATTTTGAGATTACTGATAGTGGACCTT
>NW_013744045.1:0-2322 GCF_000517525.1 Limulus polyphemus
ATGGTGTAATGAGGATATTTTACTGTATGGTATTTAGGTTCAGAGAACGTGCTAGTTGGTAACTATGCTGTAATGAGGATATTTTACTGTATGGTATTTAGGTTCAGAGAACGTGCTAGTTGGTAACTATGGTGTAATGAGGATATTTTAATGTAGGGTATTTAGGTTGAGAGAACCTGTTAGTTGGTAACTGTGGTGTAATGAGGATATTTTAATGTAAAAAGATTAATTGTTAAAAATTATAAATATTTTGTAAAACAGTATATTAATTTGAATTTTTTTAAATTATGTTTTGTTCTGTTTTAGTTGTATATGAAGCGCATTAAAACAATAAAACTTTAGTATTTTTAAACTAATGGTGTTATATGTCAATATCCGAGGCACACAGATCCATTTGGCTATTAAAATATCATAAAGACTAATCTTCAGGGATCGAACTCGAAACTGTAATTTTTGATGACGAACTCGTTAATATTTAACAAATCTTTTAGATACAGATGAATAGGCTTAAGATTAACATTCAATTTGATGACGAAGAACCCACTTTTTAGTAAACAAGATTAGAATAAACTTTCTCTCATTACCAAATCAAACTTTTATATTCTGTGGTGTTTGTTCACTGCTGACGAGAGTAGTTCGTAGCACAATTGAAGGACGAAACTATGTTTGAGTTTCTATGCTACCTAAGCCATTCATATAATAAAAAAATATACAATTTAGCCCGACGAAAGTAGGGAAAACATTTAAATCTTAAAGGATTCACCTCAGACATTTCAGTTTTATTGGGTTTTATTTACCGGTCCGACTAAACATCCAATAGAGGCAACAAACATTTTATTGGTTTCCAAAAAAAAAAGTCTCGCGAACCAGTAAAGATGGAGACTTTACTGACACAAAATATACAATATTAAATAGATAAATTATTAATTTACAATTTATATATTTTTAATATTGTAATGAAAGCATTAGCTTTGTACAATTTCATATTAAAAACTGGAAATTAAATCATCTGAAAAACTCGTTGCTGATTAGTGTGTAACAAACAGGTGTTCTACAATCAATACTACAGTAATTTTATATATAAGATAATAAAAACAACGGACATACACTTGCATGAATCTGAATTGCTCGTACTCTCCAAGTTAACAGTTTTAACTGTTTCATGTATGAGAGATTACTAATATATTCCATATTTCAATGTTGTATTTTGCGAATCGCTATCATTTCGATATAAATTGTTGATTTCAATGTTACAAAAACATTTGATAAATTAACCATTGAACTTTACACCTGTCATTTTTTCTCACATAGGGTTAGGGATTTAAATATGTAGTGACAGACCCACGAGGTTCCGATCATGATAGATTAAAGTTTTAGAACCAATATACACACAGTTACATAGATTTTCATTCCAAAAGACTAATTCTTACGGGTATGTCTGTCTGTGATATGTTTAGAAATCATGTTTAGCGCACAAGTAATATGTTTGGAAATCATGTTTAGCGCACAAGTAGTATGTTTGGAAATCATGTTCAGCGCAAAAAGTAGTATGTTTGGAAATCATGTTCAGCGCACAAGTAGTATGTTTGGAAATCATGTTTAGCGCACAAGTAGTATGTTTGGAAATCATGTTTAGCGCACAAGTAGTATGTTTGGAAATCATGTTTAGCGCACAAGTAGTATGTTTGGAAATCATGTTTAGCGCACAAGTAGTATGTTTGGAAATCGTGTTTAGCGCAAAGCTACTCAATTGATTATGTGCATTTTGTCCTTCGCGAGGAATCGAACCCGGAGACTTACCGTTGCCCCACAGAGGACTGGTTTGGAAATCCAACGAATACGCAGTTTCTAATTAATGATTTACTTCTCTATCTTATAATCAAAAACACTTTAATAACGTTGAGTTTTAATTATTTTATCATTTAAAAGCTTACTTTAAATTATCAACGCTTAATTAGTTGTTATACATGAATAATTGCATCAGTAATTTATATAATATTTGTCGGTAACATCTATAGTACATAAACTGTACGTTGAAGCTAGTTCCCAAGCTTATTGGAAATCTGCTCAAAAGAGGGCGCTTCTTTCCGAATAATAACTGATTAGGCTTGATCAAACTTGGATGTAAATGGGATTATTTATCTGTGTACACCTAGAAAAGTGTAAATTCATAGATTCTAATAACAGTACGACAATATCAACATTTTCATATCAAAAGCAGTTTGTTTGTTTTTGAATTTCGCGCAAAGCTACACGAGGGCTATCTGAGCTAGCGGTCCCTAATTTAGCAGTGTAAGATTATAGGGAAGGCACCTAGTCATC
>NW_013744046.1:0-3169 GCF_000517525.1 Limulus polyphemus
GTTAAACTTATATCAAAGTTTTTCTTCATTACCCATTCAAGCCGTCTCCAACCATTATGTGATTAAACTACTTAATTGTTATTTAATCCTTTAGTTTACAGCTCCGGGTTTGAGGAAGAAAATTATAAAATATGACAGTGTTTCTGGGGATAATACATAAAGTCCCCTGGTGAGGGAATCGTAATCCTGGCTCTTGTGTCAGGGGTAATTATTTCAGTTCTCACTGCTAACAAAAGACGCCATTAATAAGGACGTATATATCCTTCTGCATATAAGAAACGCAGAGAAAACAAGTAGACCATTGTTGTTATGACACTACCCTAAAACATCTATTTTACTTCAAGAATGCATTGTAGTATAGTAAGTGGCTAACAGAGGGCGGTAACAAATACTGATTTTATGTTTCAGCCGGATACAGGAACTTAATTCCAAGGTATTTGACAAACAAGATGAAAAAATATAGACTGGTCTACCTCCTGAAAGTGCTCGAATTATCACGTGTCTGTAATTCTCAGAATCATTAAAATGTTTATTGTTGATTATTTAAAGGTAGGAGTACGTTTTTACTCAAGTTAATAATGAAGTTACACTAGGATGGCAATGTGACTGGGTCGTCAAACTCGTGTGTTTGAGAATATGAAGCTCTAATAGTTATTTGTATAACTTTATGGATGGTAAATACATCCTTTTTACTGTATTTGTATAACTTTATGGATGATAAATACATCCTTTCTACTGTATTTGTATAACTTTATGGATGGTAAATCATCCTTTCTACTGTATTTGTATAACTTTATGGATGGTAAATACATCCTTTCTACTGTATTTGTATAACTTTATGGATGGTAAATACATCCTTTCTACTGTATTTGTATAACTTTATGGATGGTAAATACATCCTTTCTACTGTATTTGTATAACTTTATGGATGATAAATACATCCTTTCTACTGTATTTGTATAACTTTATGGATGGTAAATACATCCTTTCTACTATATTTGTATAACTTTATGGATGGTAAATACATCCTTTTTACTGTATTTTTATAACTTTATGGATGGTAAATACATCCTTTTTACTGTATTTAGGCCTAGAAACATATATGAAGATGATATAAATTACTCACGCTATTTTATTATTATTATTATATTATTCTTTGATAGATTGTTTACACAGAGTATTGACGATGAATGGACGGCAACTGTCTGTTGTAACAACACAAGTGTAGAGAAAGACATCTTTCGTCTTCAGGTCCACTGTATGTTATTGACACAAGCAACAAAATATTTGTTTCAATGACAGAACTACGATCATTGATTAAGACAAAGACACGGACATTCGTTCTCAGTTTAGGTGAGGTAATAATTAAGTAATTATTATTAGGTAATTTTCGTTGTCTCGTTGCTCAGGAAACCGTATTTAAGCAGCCGCCGTTTCTGTGATACGTCTTAGCAATAGGTTCAGTTTTTAATATTCTTAAGTGTTAAGTTGCTCTCAAGGTTACATTTTCGTTTGATGAAACCTTCACATCAAAGTTGGAATTGCTCACGCCTTGCTTGAGATTCATTTCCTAACCATTCTTATTCCCTATTAATATTTCATGACAGTTAAAAAATTCAATACGTAAGCCTTTTTTGGCTCGCTAAGTGTCACACCAGCACTTTGTAGAAACGCGTTTTTTCCCCCCAAATATCAATCTAATTAATGATTTACATCCAAATGGTCACAGCAAATAATGGCAAACATTTCATGCTAACTTATTTGTTGTTTTAATACCACCCGTTGATAAGTTTTTAAAAACTTGGATTTTGCAAAATTGACAAAACACCTGTAGTTCTCAGATTTTCAATTTATATTTACATTAAAATGTCTAATATTTTACAAAAGGTTATATCATGAAAGCGGGAGATTTGCGTGAATACATCAGCGTGATTAATATGAACTGTTGGAAACCGTTCGATTTAATTCATCCAACAATTTGAATAAGTTTTGTTTTCAAACTGAAAAATGAGGTATCAGAACTAAGATTGTATATTTCTGACAATTTCCGCAATAAATGTGATTTGGTTATTATATACGTATATAATATTTTACATAAGGAATGGGAATTTAAGGAACTAATTTCCTTATCTTCAGCTCAGTTTGATACTTAGATACTTTTTTTTGAACGATTTTACTTTCTGCAAAAGGGAACAAATTAGACGAAATTGAGTCCATTGTAGGCCTACATTCTGTTCTGAGGTCTTGGTTTCGAATTATTTTACGCTTTAAAACTACTATTGAAAACCCCATTAAAAAGACGAAACAATTTTATGCTATTAAGAAAAATAGAAATAAATTCGTTTAAATACATTTTCTGCGTATTTTATCTAATGTTTTGATCCTCAAGTAAAGAAAGCGTAGGAAACTATTTGATGAAACAACAACTTGGTCATACTTTTTTATTTTCCGGGACACAGTTGCAATGTTTTTGGCTTTTTCTTTAAATAGATTCAGAATTTAAAAGTAATTGGCCATACATTTTTTTTTCAGTGGTTTATGAAAATGTTTGATAAAATTGCTTTCAGTGTACACATTCGAAGAAATGAATGATTTAAAAAAAAACCTGTTTCATCAAAAAAGTGTTCCAGATTCCAATGTTTATGACAGGTCTTTTTTTTTACTTCTAATATTCCTTGTTGTAGATGTAACGTTTCTGGTTTTGTTTTTGCGGTGAAGATGATAAACAACCCGCTCTAGACTTTTGGCAGTAAATCATATTAGATGTGACATTTGGTACGAGGTTAATGTCAACCACCCTCTAACTAAAACTAACTTGTAAAAAAAAGTAAGTCTCCCAAGAATTTTGAATTAGCCGCAGACATGAAATTGGCTCCATAAGCGAAACTGGGCTACAGTGCTTCGTTCTAGGGATTCTAAAATATTCAAATCTTATACAGCCGCTCTTATAATGCCTGTACTCGAAGAATCGTGGCCTTTTGATTCATTGTTTCAAATTATCCGTTTCAAGGATAAAATAACATATAATGATCAGAATCAGTTAGTTACCTATGATTGACATTCATATGACAATATGTAAACTGTTTGCTTCAATAAAGACACATTAAAAAATATAATAAACGTATAGAATCTAGATTACATACCATAAGGTAGGAATACGACTTTTTAA
>NW_013744047.1:0-2628 GCF_000517525.1 Limulus polyphemus
TACGTTACAGCAATGGTATTGTTTATATACTTCTGTTGATGGTGACGTAACAAACTGGGTGTTGAACGTTACAGGAATGGTATTGTTTATATACTTCTGTTGATGGTGACGTAACAAACTGGGTGTTGAACGTTACGGGAATGTTATTGTTTCTAACCATCTGTTGATGGTGACGTAACAAACTGGGTGTTGTACGTTACAGGAATGGTATTGTTTCCGGCATACATATATATAGTGTATCCACATCTGCTTATTACTTTGTCTGTTTTCCGTTAATCTATCTATTTGTATCTATCTCGCACATGTCTGTCTTCCTGTACACTCATCTTCGTGTTTTTATTTGTCTTTCTATCTGTCTACGTATATCTGTTTCTATCACAATATTTCTCTAACATCATTTCACATATATGATACTGATATCGGTCTAACTCACAAGACACGAGTAATCCATTAGTTATCAACTTATGTAAATTTACTTGTCATTAAATGCCAAACGTAAGCCTAAACGTCCTAATATTTAGTTATTGAATTTCTCATATTTCCTATCATTACTTTTTCGCTATGAGTTTAACTTCCGTTTCCTAGCTACAAACAGCGACCAGGATTTCATGTATACCGCTGTGAAGCCCTCTAGAGAACGTTGCATTCAACAATATTAGGGGATTTGTTTTCCGATATTGATTTATAGGATTTTTATAATTTAAAAAGGTCAGTCTATTTATAACTTAAAAAATAATTAAAACGTCGTCTCTCACGCAAAGTACATTTTTTACTTATAAAAATACAAATAAAAATTATACCTCACCTAAACTTCTCCCAAACTCCACTAGGTAGCGCATCTTACAATCGATCTGTCAAGATTTTCAGCTAATCGTTCATGTTTGCGTTTATTACCCAAGTTGAACAATGTGTCGTGTAATAGAGTAAAATATTCCGTTTTGTTGTTGTTGTTGGTACGGTCAAAGTGAAACAATGCCATCTATGATCTGCCCACTATGATTTTAGCATTATATGCCCGTAGACAAGGGGCTAAAGTAAAATAAAGTTGTTTATAAGCAGTCGCTCTATACAAGGGTTAAAATAAAAACTGAACTATTTGTAATTTTAAACGACCTTAAAATACCAAAATGTAATATTTTTCTTTAATTGGACATCCAACGTTTCGTTTTACTGCTTCTTCAGAAGCGTTTCACTAAAACACAAGCCCTACTTGTAATATTGAATTTCTCCAACACGTGAAACAAATTGTAGTCCGCATGTATTTTACAAATTTAAATAACATGAGGTTTTTATGATTAGTGTAACCTACTACTAATATTAATATTACATGCATTAAAAAATTACTGCCGAAACAGCACGTGCTAGTTTTCTTTTTCTTAGCCTGAAGAGTCTCCATATGACAAGGGACGAACGGTAAGTTTACAGACTTACAACCTAAAAACCTAACATATGACCACCTTTTAATATTTTCTACCGGTTTCTATCATGAAGGACTTTACTTTTAACATATGATCAGGTTTTAATATTTTATACCCTTTTCTAGCCTGAAGTACTTTACTTCTAACATATGACCAAGTTTTAATATTTTCTACCGGTTTCTATCATGAAGGACTTTACTTTTAACATATGACCAGGTTTTAATATTTTCTACCGGTTTCTAGTCTGAAGTACTTTACTTTTAACATAAGACCAGGTTTTAATATTTTCTACCGGTTTCTATCATGAAATACTTTACTTTTAACATATGACCAGGTTTTAATATTTTCTACCGGTTTCTAGCCTGAAGTACTTTACTTTTAACATATGACCAGGTTTTAATATTTTCTACCGGTTTCTAGAGTGGCGTATTTAACCTTGGTTTTATTACTGAGTTATAATGAATGTTTCTGGGGTCATTACTGAGCACCTGCGTACAACTACGCTAAAGACATTTCATTATGTTCTTTACGTAATCTAATGGTTGTCAGGTGGGTTGTAAGATATCGTGTACTATTCGTGCTGCTACACGTTTCACGCACCAGATGGAAACTGAAGATCAACCAATGGTATCTGTCATCACACGTCATTTCAATGCCTAAATCGGGGTTTCTCAACCCATGGGTCGTCAGAACGTGGTGAAACGACTTTCAAAGTGATAATAGTTTATTTAGTAAAGCCGGCTGTTTTTTTTGTTTTGTTTTTTTTCAACTAAAGCTACTTACTGGGCCATCAATGTTAACAACAGGTTGAGAACCACAGATCAGTTTCAACTAAAAAGTGTAACTTTTACTTGAATAAATGTCACTTTCTCTGTTTTGTACAACAGTGATGCCAGACGTGATTTTCTGGATACAGTGGGAGGTGAATATTTTCATCATTACTCGTGAAGTTACAAACCTAACTTTATAACACTTTTAAAATTCACAACGTATATTTTATAATTATTCATTATCAAATCTCGTACTGAACAGTGTATTTACTGTATTATGAAACACAATAATCCTGCTGTATGCGAACATTTAAACATAGCTCAGAAACTGGAAACGTGTTTGTTTTTAAGCACTTAAGAAATGGATGGACAGATAGTTAAACAGGATAAATTGATATTTAACTAATTTATAATATACATATATCTATATCGTATGTTGA
>NW_013744048.1:0-5114 GCF_000517525.1 Limulus polyphemus
GGCACCATGTACTAATAACAATATTATCAAAAACAACTATAGTAACTATAATAATGTCTCTACCTTTTCACAATTACACCTTGACTGAATAATAAACATTTCCAAAACCTCACACACTAGTTATACTCTGTCCAAGTAATTCTGCTTGGTAATAATTAATTAAAAGTTTGATATTGGATGATCCAGATGAGACGAATTTGAAATCCTTAACCGGGATGGGGTGTTTGCTGTTTTCACTTTGTGTGCAAATTGTGGAGCCTGGTGGAATTGATAGTGTTTTAACAGTTAGATAATAGGTCTTTAGATCTGATTACATCTTGTAATTTAAATGTGATTTAAATGGCATTTGTATTTGAAATTTTGGATAAAACATTTTAACTATTCTTAAAATTTGTGACTTCACTATGTAACTGTGCTTACCTAAGAAAGGAACGACCGGTCTTAATGGGTTATTTGTCAAAGTGTGTGATTTCCTTAAGAAAGGACCTTGCACGTTAAGGCTTGAATAAAATGCAAAGGACAGCTGTCTTAGTTTTGCTTTATTATTTACATTGTACAAGAATGTAAACATGAACCTGGTGAGTTTAATATAGTTAACTTGACGTGATAGTGTAAAGTTAATGCTCTAGTTTTCTTACTTACTTTTCCATTTAAAGTATTAATATAATATTTGTTGATTTTTGTCTAATATACCCTTCAAGGTTTGTTGACAGTTATTATTGCTAGATGCATATAGATATACTCTGTCATCTTATGTTTTATTAGTTTCATATTTTCGAGGCAATTAGGTGGTTGGGAAAATTTAAACATACTTAAAAACAATATGTATTTGTAATATTTTTTAATAATAAACATTGTTACTTACAATCTCTGAATGGTAGTTTTAGAAAATCCAAGAAATTCTGTTTCCCTAGTATAATAGGTTTTTGCATTATATCTTTTGAAAGTAGTATTTCAAAATATATTTCTCAAAGTCGGTATACCAGCCTATTTACTATATAATAGTAATATTATTTCCTTCTTCTATTACGCGCGTTTTTGTGTGAAAAAATAAAAAGGAAAACTACTACTTGGGCGAAATACTCCTATATTTCATAATACTTTCATTTGCTGTCGCTAGATAGCAGGACATTTTTTTAACAACGACATTTTGGGACTTTTCACTTCACAACAATGATATCTGACAAACCAATCTCGCTAATAATAAATAAATAAATAATTAACTAAATTAATATTTGAAGATAGCTTTTATATGCGGAAACATCTATTAGCTGAGTTATTGCACAGATCTTAAAATATAACGATGATAAATGGAAACATCCGCACATGTAGATACGTAGATCTTGAAAGTCGAGTTGTTCAAAACTTGATCTCAAACAACAATTGGTCCAGTTATCAACGCTATTTTACAGCTTATAAAATGAGTCAGGTGAACGTAGGCCGCTAAGACAATCACTGATTGGCATGTCCTTTAGCCAATCAGGAAATGTCACAGACCTACTGAAGGATGTGTAGATTGTATAGGAATTCTTTCTCGTGGCAAAGGACAGGTTTATTTGTTTTAATAAAGGTGGCTTCCATAATATAGAGATGAAAGTTCGACCGACCATTTGCAATAATTTCAAACCTGCTATCCGTGTAGTTGTCAGCACAAGTCGGGTTCATTGGTAAATGCTGGCAAATCGCTGATTCACATTTTTGGTGGTAAAACTTTTGTTTTACATGAGCGACATAGTAAAGTCTTTTCTTTCACACTCTTAGTTCTTATGGATGTGGGCACATATTGTTTAATTCTATTCTGCAATCTTTGTGAAGTGCGACCTACGTAAATACATTCGCAGTGGCGCGAAATTTCATAAATAACCATACTTTTCTGTGTGGTAGGTATCGCAACTTTGTGTGTTGCAGGAAACAACTTACGTGTGGAAAAAGCACAGTAGGGGTTCACTGCAAGAAAACATTTAGTAATGGCCGTTTTCAATTGTTTTTTGAAATGTAACCAATCCATATTAGTTTTAGGTAAACAGGACACTTGTTAGGACCCAATTTTGGGTCAGGTGAGAAGCTCGCAATTTTCCTTGAAGTAATCTGATTGATGACGTCTTCTGGATACCCATTTTCTAGTAAAATAGTTTTAATTGTCTTCAATTCGAAATATAATTCAAACTTTGAACAGATAACTAGAGCCCGATGGACTAAAGTAGCAATAAGGTTCTGTTACGTCTCTGTGTTCGTTTGTTAATTTTCCGTAGAAATTCTTTCCGAGAAACTTCAGCGATACAAGTCCTTTCTTAAATAAAAGGCCCGGCATGGCCAGGTGGTTAGGGAGCTCGATTCGCAATCTAGGGGTCGCGGGTTCGAATCCCCGTCCCACCAAACATGCTCGCCCTTTCAGCCGTGAGGGTGTTATAATGTGACGGTCAATCCCACTCTTCAGTGGTATAAGAGTAGCCCCAGAGTTGGCGGTGGGTGATGTTAACTAGCTGCCTTCCCTCAAGTCTTACACTGCTAAATTAGGGACGGCTAGCGCAGATACCCCTCGTGTAGCTTTGCGCGATATTAAAAACTAAAAACAATCTTAAATAAAACTAGTTTATTCTTTCTCAATTCAACTTTGCAATACACTTAATTTCCACAATCACTTTAACTTAAACAGACGCTATAATTCACAACGATTCACACACTTTACTTATGGTCACTACCGCTCACTTGACTCGATTAACTATGTCTATTATCTTCAATCTCTCTATTTGTTACTCCAGTTCCGAATAATTCTCTCGCTTTATTTGCCGCGCTTATATACAATAAGAGCGTGCGTCTAGCAAACGCTAGGATGTTCGACAGGCTCCTCGATCTTTCTAGAACTCCAGCGCATGCTCCCAGCGTCGCGCGACTTCCGCTGTCGTAACAGTTCGTTTTGGAACTGAAAGAATCCCATCGTGTGTATTGTCTTGTAAAGGTAGGTTTTCTGTATATACTGGTGAGAAAACGACTTTCTAAACTTGATGAGAAGGTTCACTTCCTCCCGGCTGTTTCTGTCACAAGCACACAGAAATTGTACAGATAAAAAAAAAGAACCAAGAGGCACAAGTTCTCTGTGCTTCGTGCTGCAAGATCTCAACTCGACGAGTGATCGAGAATATCCTTGACCATTTTGCTACACGACTAGGCAGTGATCTAGAACCGTATGCTTAAAAAACAGATAAAATAAGGATATCAATATATAACAAATAAGAAATCATTTATTTATCCAAAGTCTTTGAAGAGGCATGCTCTACCTCTTACGAGCTGCTACAGAATATTAGAATGAGAATTCGGTTGAGAAGAGTATCCTCAGTTAACTAGAATCTAGGAATATGTCATTTCGTGTAGAATTTGAGTTTAAATGATTTGAGAAGCATTAATGAGAAAATTATATGAAAAGAGTTATATTATGAGGCAGCAATAGCAGAAATTTTACAACCACGGTCGGTCAGGTTTATTGTCTCTGCTGACGCATTGCCGTCCCAGGTGATTGACTCTTAATGTGAGAGCCTGGGTAGTAATGTTGTGGACTGCTTCCAACACTTTGGTGTGGGAAGATATATCTCTACTTTGTTTACTCTGGCTGTGGTTCACCAGCTGTTGGGTCGGGGGTCATTCTCTATGAATGGTGTTCCCGTTTCTGTAAGTTCGGATGACTATGAGGCATCAACCCATTAAAAATGCGACATTCATGAATTGATAAAAAAACACTCTGTGCTTCTCGCCTCACAACATCTAAATTCAAACATTTTAGAACTTCTCTACAGAGGTTAATCACTAGTAAATTAATCCATATTAGTGCAAAGCAAGGAGATTTAGATTTGTAACCAAAAGCTGTAGAGGTTTAGGCCAAAAATATATGGGTAAATATTTACACCATCGAATTTGCGAGTGATCTATCAGTTCCACATCTGTTGTTCTTTCCAGATTGCTTTCTGTATAATACATTGGCTTCAAATATCCAAATATTGTGACTTCTTCAAGTCATCTTTGTACAATATCAAGTGTATTAGTACATTATTGTAAATTCAATACAAAAGGTGTCGAATTTGTAATGCTGTTATGATGTAGAAAAATAAAAGTTACACATTGTAATAAAGTCTTGCTTTTTATCACAACAGCGACACAAGCATCGCATGCCCAGGTAACTGACTATAACTGTGTAGTGGAGTGGTCATATCAATCCTGATCCTCTGGTTTCCAGTGCAGACACCTGGGCAGTATGGATAGCATTCGTACTCGATTTTTAGGACCTTACCATATTGCTGTAAAGCTGCAGTAATCACAGTATGGGGCATTTCATATGGAGCGGAATGTAGAGTCATCCATTTGAGGTTCCGTACTGCAGGGCTCTATGTAGTGACAGTTCTTATGTGTATCGAAAACTTAGTTACTTCTTTTATGTTTTAAGTAAGAGATTTTATAAAAGTTCAGTATTGTCTCTATCTATTTAGAGATAACCAAACTTTTAAGCATTTTTTGTTAATGTCAAAACATAGCTACCACACATGTAATAGGGCCTTGTAATTAAACATTATCCAGTTTTGAATTAATTGGGAGGTAAACAAAGCTGAAATGGCTCATCCAGGATGGTACAAGTAACCCAGAGCGCTGGACAGACGTTAAGGGGTCATTTCCAGAACCCACGCCCTCCAACTTCACTCCAGGTTACTGTATGTGCATACAATTGATGACCACATGCCAGGATCAGAGCAATAAATAGGGAGGACGTTATACGGATCCTAGATTATGAAGTAACATACAATTGAACAAACTTGCTACATATGACTTCTGAATCCATTACATATAATTGAGCAAACATTCTACATATTAATTCAGAATCCACTCCATATAACTGAACAAACATGCTACATATAACTTATGAATCAACTATATATATCTCATCAAACATTCCAGATATTACTCCTGACTGTACTACATATAACTGAGCAAACATGCACCGTATTACTCCTGAATCCAGTAGATAGAAATTAGTAAACATGCTACATATTACTCCTGACTTAACTACATATAACTTAACAAAGATGCTGCATATTACTTGTGATTCAACTACATATAACAGTGGAAAT
>NW_013744049.1:0-4587 GCF_000517525.1 Limulus polyphemus
GGAAAGGCAGATAGTCATCACTACTCACCACCAGCTCTTGGGCTACTAGTAGGATTGACCGTCAGATTATAATGCCCCTACTGCTGAAAGGGCAAGCATGTTTGAGGTGACAGTGATTCGAACCTGCAACCCACAGATTGCAAGTCGAGCGCCCTAACCACTTGCATACAATAGGGTTCCAACTGTAATATTTATTGTTTATCTATTATTGGCTGGTAATTTCTGTTCCACCCCGTATTTAAGCTTTTTAAAGGAATGTACTTTCCTGTAAGAAAGCTATCTACAAAGGGTAATTATAACAACTTATACACTCGAAATCTATTTTTTAAACTACAACTAGTTAGTAATAATACTTATAAAGACGGATACTCCGTTTGAAACTATGTCACCTCAGTGAAATTGATTAATACAATTGTTTTGGTTTTTGAATTATGATGTAATAAAAAAGAAGCAGAAGGAGAAGAACAAAAAATCAAACTTTTTGCTATGATATTTACATACATTCTCAGAACTTGTGCTACCTCTTTTCTGATTATAATCATGCTTCGCTAGCTTGCAAAAAGTATTGATAATATCCACACCATAACAAATGTAGTTGTGATAAATGGATTTTATAAATAGTGTTCCAACCACTGCTGCGTTTGTTGTGTTCCAATCACCGTATTCCTGTCATTGTTTTAAGAATGAAGTCATATTTGTGACGATGATCTGGGGCTTTGTCCACTCT
Source organism: Limulus polyphemus (assembly GCF_000517525.1). Classification (NCBI taxonomy): domain Eukaryota; kingdom Metazoa; phylum Arthropoda; class Merostomata; order Xiphosura; family Limulidae; genus Limulus; species Limulus polyphemus. The sequence goes on from NW_013744049.1 coordinate 728, forward strand.
ATCTTACATTACATAGAACAGCATGTCATTGTCACATCTACATATAAGCCTACATTTTACTTTACATGTGTAGATGACGCTTTTCGTGGCTTTATTTGTCAAACTGTTTCTTCGTTTGTAGTGAAGCACAAAGCTGCACTATGGGCTATCTATGCTCTGCCCACCACGGATATTGAAACTCGGTTTCTAGCGTTCTAGATCCGCAGACATACCACTGTGCCAGTGGGGGATATCAAGACGAACAGGAAAAAATTATTGAACACGTATACAACCTACATAAAGATATACAATTCATACTGGAAAGTGAAAACAACTACACTATAAATTTTTTAGACGTTAACATCACACACACTCCTCCCCTAGAGCTTCGCTACTAAAATTCACAGAAGAAAAAAACACATACAGAAGAAATTACATAACTGGTATTCTAATAACGTGATCCATCAGAAACTAGACACTACTACTGTACTTACAGAAACTTACTGTACTTACAAAAAGGATAACGACACTTAAGATAAACAACACTGTTTATTTATAACAGAAGGGGACACAAATAAATGTTTCGGAATTTTATATATTCCGTCTTGACGACTCTAACAAATTTAATATCCTTAACAACAACCATCCAACGTGACAAAACAATCCAAAGGTAACTGAGAGAATTTAGAAAAATATATATCATATTCAAAAATGTTGCTGCCTCATTGTATCTGACAGGCTCTTTACAAATATATCTCTAAATGAAACCATTGATATTTACATATCTGAACTTTCGCGTAATAATATTTTGCTGAATAGATTTGCTGAACCTCAAATTAAGACCATGTTGGATCTTACAATCAAGGATTCACGTTTCCGATTCAACAAACCCCTCTTTGAACAAATAGATGGCGTGGCAACGGTCTCCTGCTGGGTCCATTGTGAGTAAATATATTTCTCTCCTATCACGGACACAAAGGGCTCGACATTGACCTCAGACCTTTTCATTTGCAAGGTGAAAATAATAATAATTTACCTTTTTTTTTAGACATCCTCATTAACCGTAACACTAGTGGATTGGGTACATCAATATTTAAAAACAGACGTTTACTGAACTCTATACAGCAACAGTGTGAAGAAACAGGACATTGCAATTTACATGAAGAGTGCATGTTATTCAGTGTTGGTGAAAGTTGTTTGATGTGGAGAGTTTCTTTAATGAATAAATCCAGATCAGTGTTGGCCTTGCAAAGATACTGACATTTCATAATTTAAGTTCGATTTTTAAATATGTACAGTATTTTTGTTTGTTACTCCTTCACTCTCTAAGTCTTTTAGTTTTGGTTAAATTATTGTTATTGCAGCAATGTGTTTTAGTTACATATATAAGAATGGTGTAATTCTTTTATTTTGCTTTACATACTGACACTATATCTGTAGAATTCCGAAACGTTTATCTGTGTCCCCTTGTGTTATAAATAAACAATGTTGTTTACATAAACTATTAACGTATTTTAAAAACACAGGCAAGAGGCAAAGAAACAAAGTCAAACATTCCCCAAACAAAGGAAACCTAATCACTTGCACTATCCCATATATAGAAAATACTAGCATACCTCTATCAGAAATTTGGAGAATACTAACACATAAATATAACCTTAACACAACGCCCACATTTGTTTTCACACATGGAATAAAAACATTTTAAGAAAATTGTAAAACAAACCCACTCTACTAAATTGATGTGTAACAGTTGCCTAGCATTTTTTATTGCTGTAACAGGATGTAACTTGAAGATCAGGTTAAATGAACACCAAAAAATCCTTCCCAAGTCCATAAGAATATGAATAAAAACACATACAGTTTTTCTGAAGAGATAGTCACAGTATTAAAACATGAACCTGACATTAACAGAAAAAAATCAGAGAAGCTTTATTGAAGAAATTAAACAATCCCACAATTAAAAAATACCCAATCACATTTCTAAATGTCTTCGATCATTGTCTCTCCATATATCCCACATCATATTCTACTGTTTTGCATAACATATTCCACATTTTTTATATTTATTCTCTTGTGTTTGTTTTTCTTTTCGCCATAAATATATAATCTGTCAATTCACGCGAATTGATATGTACATGTATAAGTAACCACTATCAATTCTAGAATTTAAATACATTGTTAGAGTGTTGAATGTTGCTCATTTGGTTCCTCCTATACATTGTTTTAAAGAAATGAAGAACGTGCCATCTATTGATACATAAACAAAACCTAAAAATATGAATTTTAACCAAACATATTTTTGTACACGATTGAAACAAATATTTGAATTGTATTTTTTGATAAAGGGGAAGACCATTGAAGATGGACTGGATACCTCAGGACGGAACAATTAACTCTGAAAATTGGATCGACGTTAATGGGATATTTTCAGAACCCACACTTTCCCAATTCAACCCTAGTTACTGTACGTGCACACAATTGATGACCACGTGCCAGAGTCAGAGCATTTTATAGGGAGGACATCCTATGGATCCTAGGCCATGAAATATGATAGTAGAAAGTGGATGTGGGGATTAAAAGAAAACAAAGAAAGAGACATTGAAGTGGATTGAAGAAAGTCGCTGGGGGTGTGAATTAAAGGAGAAAAAGTTGAACAATTGAAGGAGGATAAATGAGAAAGAGTATCAAAATATGATACAGAAACATATAACAGCAAACTTGATATAATATGGAGGTCAATCTGCATCAGTGGTGTTGTTTCAGAAACGATGAATCAGGAGAATAAATATATTTCGGTAGATTCGACAATGGGATGTCAACATTTTCTGGATAATTACGTGGAAGAGACAGAGCGTATAGATTCAACAGATGTTCCAGAGGAGAGATGACATGAAGTAAATGTTGAACAGGATTCTCAAGAGCAGTATCAAAGAGAACGTTTTGAGTATGGAAGCTGGATATAACAGAGCTAAAGATCGCAGAGATGAACAAGAAGTGTGGAAAAGTTATACTAACATAAAGGTATCGAGTAGGATTAGGCAACTGGATATGAAAAGCCAAATACAGAGCATGACGTACCAAAACCTGCAAACGGTGATAGAAAGAAGACGGTGCAGAAACCCAAGCAGTATGACTGTAGGTAAGCCAAGGTCCTATGAAGGTATCTATGTGTAAAGGAGAAGCGGAGGGTTTAAACCCCAGGATGTACCACACGAGGAAAGAAGAAGCTGCAACCAGGAATTGAATTTACTATGAAGGAAGTCGTAGTGTGCGTATCAGAAAATATTTTTATTTATGTATTTATTTCTTTTTAGCGAAATGGTTCCGTCAGACATCATATTTTGCAAAGAAATGTCCCAAAATGTCAGTTTATACGAACACTTTGTGCTGCTATCTAGCGACAAAATATTAAACTATTATGAAATGTGGAAGTAACATATATGTATATACACACAGCGTGGTCACAAGTAAATAGACACCATCTTTTAAAAAAAGGAAATTTTTAAGTCATATTCACATGAATTGATATATTTATAATTTAATTAGTATCTAGTAGATCTTCCTTTCGCTTGTGATGTTCGTTGATCCTTTGGGGCATCGTGAGAACCATCTCGTCAATTTCAGATTGTGGGATTTTCGCCCACTCTTGCTTCAAAACTTGGAGTAGATCGCTCATCGAAGTTGGTTTCTTTTTGTTGTTTCTTGAGTTGCCGGTCGAGTATGGCCCAGAGGTTTTTGATGGGGTTCACGTCAGGAGATTGGATCGGCCAGGGCTACTTCTGGATACCATTTTCTTCCTGCCACTTTTGGGTGTTTCTAGCACTGTGCCACGGTGCTCCATCTTCATGGAACAACATTGTGTTCCTGTCTACGAAAAC
>NW_013744050.1:0-2326 GCF_000517525.1 Limulus polyphemus
TATAGTTGTGCTGGTCGTCTGCTGACAACTGTCCAAGTATCTCCAGTGGTTGTCCCTTCAAGCTCGTTGCCAGATATACTGCCTTCTGCTCCTCTGTCCATCCATTCCCCTCTTCAGGAGATCAATTTGTGCTCTATATGCTTCCCACGGTGCCACCCCATCGAATTCCCGTGGCTTCCTTCGTACAAGATCACCCATATTGCTGGCATTCGTATCTGGGATGTGACTTCTAACAGGACTGAAAATGTCTGCATTTAGGGTTTAGCTGCGGGGTCTGGAAGGGGCTTTCCGTTGTTTGGGTCTGATTAAGTCGATGGTTAATGTATCCTCCTTGTGTAAAAGACAATAAATAGTATTTTAATATATTTAGTTCGCTTTGAAATTTACTAATGTTTTCCATTTGTGTACTCTAGCTTTCTTTCAATTGTTGGAGGCTTTCTTCTTGTTTGTTTTCTTTCTCCTCCATCCACTGCTGTAATCTCTCTTGTTTATTTTGCTGTTAGAGTTACCACTGTTGCAGGTTTTCTTGCCACTGCTGTACTTTTTCTTCTTGTTTCTTTTCTATTTCCTCCAACAACTTTTGTAATCTCTCTTCTTGCTTCTTTTCTTTTTCCTCCAACAATTTTTGTAATCTCTGTTCTTGTTTATTTTCTCGTTCTTCTTGTTTATTTTCTTTTTCCTCCAACAACTGTTATAATCTCTCTTCTTGTTTATTTTTTGTTCTTCTTGCTTCTTTTTTTTCCTCCAACAATTTTTGTAATCTCTGTTCTTGTTTATTTTCTCGTTCTTCTTGTTTATTTTCTTTTTCCTCCAACAACTATTGTAATCTCTGTTCTTGTTTATTTTCTCGTTCTTCTTGTTTATTTTCTTTTTCCTCCAACAACTATTGTAATCTCTCACTTCTTGCTTCTTTTGCTGTTCTTCTTGTTTATTTTCTCGTTCTTCTTGTTTCTTTTGCTGTTCTTGTATTGCTGCCATCAAATCTGCTAAGCTTTAGTTTGATTTGCCACTTCTGGTTTCCATTTTTTTTTCTCTTTTCAATCCCACTCCTGACACCAATTTGTTACGTCTCTGTATGTTCGTTTGTTAATTTGTCTGTGATACAAGTCCTTTCTTAAATAAAACTAGTTTATTCTTCCTCAATACAACTTTGCAATACACTTAATTTCCACAGTTACTTTAATTTAAACATGCGCTATAATTCACAACAATTCACTCACTTTACTACCGCGCTTGACTCAATTGTCCGTCTCTATCTCCGCCTGTCAGAAACTTTAGTTCCGATCTCTGTATCTGCTATTCTCGGTTCCCACCGACCATAACTGTTGTCCTTGGTTCCCCACTCTCCCCCTGCTTGTCTCGTTTCGTTTTTCCTGGCAGTTATTTTGATTTAAAAATAATTATCTCCTAAGAAATAATTACTAATCAAGGATGCTCGAATATTAAACAATCCTCCTTCATCCTATTCGTGGCATAAGGTTACATTTCAATTAATGGTCAGCGGAGTAATGAGCCGTATGGGCGAAGGGGTAACAGTAGTAATTAATAAATTAATTAATAAAATCTGTTTGTCTCCTTTGTCTAGCGCACTTATATACGATAATACCGCCCGAGTAGCCTTTTCAAGAATCTTCTAGACACTCATTACGTCTTACCATCGTCACGTGACTCCCGCTGTCGTAACAGAGTAATATGCTAGAGAGGTTTTGGTTTGACAACAGTAATAAAAATATATTTAACATTTGATGATATAAATGGCTTAAGTAACACGTATGAATGATTATATACAACGTTTGATGATTATTATTTACGATATGTAAAACATTTCCTAATATTTGTAAGGAAGAAAATCGAAAGAAATGCTGACATTATAAAAACTCAGCATAGATATGACAAAAAACACAACCCAATAATGTAATTAGCACTGTTTCTGCCATATTTGATATTTTTATTACCCTAATATAAAGACTTACTTGTCCAGCAGTTATCCACAGTTACTACAGCTGAAACAATACCAACTGATAACAATATTTGTCTACCATTTTGAATTTTAAAACAGTAAAATAATAGAAACAACTGTGATCGAACTAACGCGCCTAAATTTATATATTAGCGGCTGGAGAACGCTTTTCACATCCATGAACAGCTGGCCCAGCATGGCCAGGTGGTTAGGGCGCTCGACGCTTAATCTGCGGGTCGCGGGTTCGAATCCCCGTCTCACCAAACATGCTCGCCCTTTCAGCCGTGGGGGCGTTATAATGTGACGGTCAATCCCACTATTCGTTGGTAAAAGAATAGGCCAAGAGTTAGCGGTGGGTGGTGATGA
>NW_013744051.1:0-2324 GCF_000517525.1 Limulus polyphemus
AATAAGTATTACAGTTGGAACCTCATTGTATTTAGAACTTGGTTATAAATACAACCTTCCTATGTCTATTGAAATACAGCATAAAAGTAAGCAAACGAATAAAAGAAAACTTTTCAAAAAAAGGAAGTAAATGTAGCGATGGCTAATATCAATCCTTCAAAAACCCTGCACCATCCCTACATAATATCACAAGCAAGAATTAACATATAGCAATATATATATATAACTATTCAATCACAATTGAGTTTAATTTATCCTATTTTTGTCTGTTAAGATTCTACTACACTGTTTGTCTGTGCTATTATGTAGGGATGATGCAAATACCATCCCTACTATCCTGTAGCCCCCAGTAGCACAGCGGTATGTCTGTGGACTTACAATGCTAAAAACCGGGTTTCGATACCCATGGTGGGCAGAGCACAGATAGCCCATTGTGTAGCTTTGTGCTTAACTTCAAACAAACAATCACGTTTGCATTGTTTTTGAAGGATTGATATCAGCCATCCTTACATTTACTTCCTTTTTTGAACAGTTTTTTTTTTCTTTACTTGTATATACATATAATATGGAACAGTGTTTGCAGATAAAAATTTATTGTGTACTTGGATGAGGTTTTACTGAAGACAGAAAAGTAACTCCACTTTAAAGGTTCGTTGAGAATTTAAGAAAGTTATAAGTTATACTGTCTTTCAGTAAGAAACAACGTTTTCTTGAAGCATAATACTTTATCATGACTGTTTATCTCGCTGTAACTTTGTAATATATCTGATTCTGATTTTTTATGTCGATAGTTGTAGTTCCACTTAACTTAAGATTCTATATTCTTCGGTTAATTTCAGGACTACAGAATAAAAATGTTAACTTAATGTTCTTAAAATCACATTTACTCTGTTGTTGCCACGCGATGCCTTTCCTTCGATTCAGTGGATTAAAAGTTTTTAGGGCTAGCAGTTGGGGTAAAAATAACTGATATTTAATACCTAGCATGCCATGTCACAGCTGGGGTCACCTGTGGTTTGGCAATCAATCATAACCAGCTTTTCATTATGGTCTCTCTTTTTCCCTAAAACTACTGAATGAAAACACGCCACAAAAAGGGATCACCAACAAAAACCTTATGTTCAACTATAGAATTTTTTGTGCGCTTTAAATACAATCATGTATTGTCTTCGTTCACGTTCTGTTGTCTAATTACCATAACGAACATTAATCCGTGTATTTTGAATCGTCAGTATTATATAAGGGAAATAACCCAATCAAGTTTGGGTTATTTTGAATCGTCAGTATTATATGAGGGAAATAACCCAATCAAGTTTAGGTTATTTTGAATCGTCAGTATTATATGAGGGAAATAACCCAATCAAGTTTGGGTTATTTTGAATCGTCAGTATTATATGAGGGAAAATTACCCAATCAATTATTGAGAGCGTTCTCGACTTCTCGTTTTAAGCCGTTTTCATGCTAACTAGTATTATATATTGTAAATGTTGTTGTACCTGATTATCTTCTCATTAATTTTATTAAATAGTATAAAAATGTCATGCATATTTAACCCAGAATATTACAAGAAAGTATAGTGTGCTTATTTTAATCTATTTTACCTGTTTACAAACCATCAAATGAACGTTGAATAACATTTTTATAAAATTGGGTTTTTCATTTCTTTCACTTTATTACAAAACCTAACAGTAATGAGATCAATACACCATTCTATTAAAGTTTGTGTATATGTAGGCAATAACAATTAATAATTTACTAATTTATTACATTGTAGTTTGTTCACAAAAAATAAAACTTTCCTTGACGAAGGACAGTGGTGTATAATTATGCAATGAATGGGCTGCAAGAAACAAGGAAAAAAAATTAAAAAGACTGAAAGAACAGGCTAAAAAAACATGTAAAGTGGAAAGTCTTTCTATAGAAAAAGTTTCATAATTGTCTTCTCAAATAACATACCCATAAAGAACCATACTCTTCAACGTAATTAATAGTTTTTAACTCACTTCCTGGATTTTAGATTTAAGTAAAGACAAATAATATACATTAATAGTAAAACATATAGGCGGCATATAAGTCTTGTGTATGTTATTCTGTCTCCTGTATATGAGTGTATGGGTTGCACTGTTGAGAAGAATAAGTTCGAGCTCCTATATAAATAAACTCTCCTGAGTGACACATACTTTTTTGCTCTCTCTGTCTCTCTCTCTCTCCCTCTCCACATATATTGCACTTAATCAAAAGCACTTTAAGTGTGAAAAAAAGGTGCGGCAAAAAAGGATTGAGTGTGCCACTTAAAGGAATGAAATCAAAATTGGCGACCAAAC
>NW_013744052.1:0-4873 GCF_000517525.1 Limulus polyphemus
AAAGTAAACCTACAGACATCGGTCTTGTTTAACAAAATATATATATATACATATATAAAAGTTCCATCTTATACAATGAACGAGTAGATTAAACATGGTGTATGATAATAAAGAAATATTCTTGAAACATTTAATCAAATTAGGTTTAACAAAGAAATAATAACTACAGTACTACAAACACCAGATAAAAAATGAGGTGTCATACATAAAAATAAACAGTAATTTAATAAAGGTTATTCCTGTACTAAGCAATACAGGGTTTATATATAGTTATAAAGGTAAAAGACACAAGGATTAAATGTGAAGGAAATTATGTCTGCAGGTGAATAGACCATGCCAAATACGTCTAGTGTTGCTCGGGCCATTATCACGGTTTAGTGAAAGATCGTTTGCTTTGATGATTTCTAGAGTTTCTAAACAGTCTCTTTCTGTTTTAGTTTTGGGTTGGTGTAGGAGACGACTTTCATCCCAGCTTATTTTGTAACCTGTTTCATGCAGATAATATGTTAAGGTAGATATCTGAAATTCACCTTTATGCATATGACCTTGGTGTCCTTTGTGTTTTATTTCTAAGGAATGTGACATTTGTCGCACGTATTTCTCTCCACATTCACATCGGATACTATTTACTTCTTATCTTTGCCTCGTTACTCTATCAAAAGTATAGACATCTCTGAATGTTCGGTATGAGAACCAATGTCAAACAGTTCCAATTCAGCTCACAAGCAGTTGGACAATTCATTTTTCTCCCCAACAAACACAGTTTTACACTTTATGTATGCTATACAAATTTAAGATTTTTTTTTTTATAATACAGTTCTGGCAATTAAATTGATAAAACCTTTTCATCAGATATTACAAGAAAGGTTTCATTGCATTTTGTACCTGTATGTCTTACCTTGTACATAGAGCTTTCAACCTCAGCTTGAGTAAGCTGATGTTTCATTACAAATTCCTTTTTTTCCCTGTTCTTGTTATCGCCAGAAGTATCTCTCTCTAGAACCTCACCTTCCTCTTGGCTCTTTGATTCAGAAGTATCGTCTTGCTCATCTACTTGTGGTGTTGACACAGATTTTGCCCCAAGTTTGGCAAGTTTTAAAGTTTCAGAAAGGAATGGGAGAACAGATTCTTTAATGTTTCCTACAACTTGTCGAGTGATTAGCAAAGCCGCCAATTGCTGAAAGATAAAGAGAGATCAAATTACTAGAGTAAAATAACTACACTAATAAATAATAAAATTAACCCTTTCCAAGCTGGGAATTCTGAGTATTGTTTGTAATTAAGCACAAAGCTACACAATGGGCTATCTGTGCTCTGCTCACCATGGGTATCGAAACCTGAATTCTAGCATTGTAAGTCCGCAGACATTCCGCTGTGCCACTGGGGGGCATTCTGAGTATTGTTTGTAATTAAGCAAAAAGCTACACAATGGGCTATCTGTGCTCTGCCCACCATGGGTATCAAAACCCGGATTCTGGGGGGGAATTCTGAGTATTACCCAGTGAAAATGTACAACATTAAATTTTGAAAAATATTTTTAATGCATTTCCACAAATCACCTCCAAAATAGAATTATAACTAAAATGTTGAGATTTAAACTTTTATTTCGACGTAAGTCTTATTAACATTTGTTTTGGATGCGATAATAAAAACAAAATAAAAACTTGCACCCAAATCGTCGATTTTTGGCTTCTTGTTGCAATGATTTCAGTTTCTTGAAATTATCAAGTTTTCCTTCTTTGTCACTAGATAAAATAATGCCAGAAAGCATATACGTTCAATAACTTTGAAGCTTATTTTTAGATCAAACAGTTTAAGAACAGTGTTAATGTCAAGAATTGCAAAATTAAACTATCCATGCATATTTCTTATAACTTTCTTCTTTCTAAAGTTATCAAATAATAAATTTATCATCTGAAACCTGGGATTATTTCTCTCTAACGGTATATTTATATAGGTACACAAGAAATCCAAATTCATCATGACATCTCACGTTGAATGATAAAGTGCGAAGGCATATATAAGACTTTTTGCTGTCATTTAGTTATGGTATTCTGTTATCTGTAAACCAAAGAAATGTAATGCATTAACTTGTTGTGTTTCCTTGCATGTTTACTTATTTTTACTGAAGTAATGTCTTGGAATTGGATTTTTATGTACAATAACTTTAGTTTTGTAACTTACGCCTGAGGCTAGGATCATTGAGGTAGGCGATGTTGCATTGTTTTGTAACTTACACCTGAGGCTAGGATCATTGAGGTAGGCAATGTTGCATTGTTTTGTAACTTACGTCTGAGGCTAGGATCATTGAGGTAGTCGATGTTGCTTTGTTTTGTAACTTACGTCTGAGGCTAGGATCATTGAGGTAGTCGATGTTGCATTGTTTTGTAACTTACGTCTGAGGCTAGGATCATTAAGATAGGCGATGTGCATTGTTTTGTAACTTAAACCTGAGGCTAGGATCATTAAGATAGGCGATGTTGCATTGTTTTGTAATTTACGTCTGAGGCTAGGATCATTGAGGTAGTCGATGTTGCATTGTTTTGTATCTTACGTCTGAGGCTAGGATCATTGCGGTAGTCGATGTTGCATTGTTTTGTAACTTACACCTGAGGCCAGGATCATTGAGGTAGGCGATGTTGCATTGTTTTGAACACGTTAGATATATTATTAAAAGCAGGCCATAAATAAGTTTTGCGTATGTAATAGAATGAGATAAATACTGCTTATTTATATTAGTTTTAATACCTCAGATGATTGTTTGTTACACCATTTCTTTCAACAGTGGTAGAGCATACACATTATACATAACAGCATAATAGGTAGCTATGTTGTGGAGTGGTTTTGATTGCATTATAAATCATAAGTTGATCAAAAAGTGTTATAAATACAATGTCATGTATTTGAAATATCTATGTTTCACACTTGAGTTATTAATATTTATCAATAAAAAATACACAACTAGCATAATAATGAACCCTGGCCTGGAAAGGGTTAAAAGTAATGGGATAAGAATTAAAAAAGAAGGGTTATTTTTTTACCATAATAATAATAAGTGGATGGATCTGGATCCAAGTTTCAGAAAAACTTTTAATTTATTAGCTGAAAACTAAAATTCAAATGTTACACCTACACTTCAGAATTAATTGGCTAACACTAAATGTTGCTAAGCTTTATCATTCTACTTGAATATGGATGTTGGGAATGAAAGTTCTAGATTTGTTAGCTTAGTAGGAACTATTCACAATTACTGACAGGCTACTGGAAGATGAGAAATTTCAGAACTATAATCATTTGTGCTTCATAGTCACAGTGCCCTAGGAATGTCCATGTTGTACTGTCCTGATCACAAGACAGGACTGTTCCATACATTATCTGACAGACACACAGAAAAGGCTTTTTTAGAGAGTTGGGTTAATGCAACTTGTTTTTTTTATACGGTTAAGAATACACATATTGATAGTCTTAGCTTTTGAGCTATTCAAATTGTAAAACTGCAGGGCCAGATGGTATCATATTAATTAAGGTGTTGACAGTGTCTCCTGTTTAGATGAACAAAACCACAAAAATTAACTTAAAAATAACTTTTCGTTTTTATTCATACCTTTGTACTTATAGCGTGATGTGACACACACAGGCTTTTACATAAGTTAGATAGTTACATGGTACACAGAGTTAATAAGCTGTGGTACTAGCGGGCTGAGACTGTGGGAAAATTAAGACAAATGGACTGTTTTACAAATAGGGAATTACCTTACATATACAAAGTATCTTGATTTCTCGAAAGAGGAGGGGGGAGTGAAACCTTATAAGTGTAGTGAGTGTTGGTATAATAAACCTAAAGTAAAGATGTAGTGTGGGATCACCTAGCCTAGAGCCAAGTGCATAAAATATGTCATGAAAGTAAAAATATCGATTCAATTTTAAACTTAAATCGTTTCTGAATTAAACTATTTTCTGTTATATCATGATCGTTTTTAATAAAACAAAACCTCTTTAATCAGTTATACATTAGAAGTTGTTAATCCAACTGATTTTTACCAATAATTATTGTATGAATACATCACAAATTCATTTCATGAATGATCTTAATTTTGATTGGCTCAAAAGGAATTTACCCTGTTTGACTGCACTTTTCTACCTCTTTGTCAGTCAATCTTGATTTCACAAGCCATGAAATGTGAAGTTAGAGTACACTATGAGGTAGGGGTGGTAGTACTTGCCTCACCAGATGGGCTATACACTAGTACACACTAAAATTCTTAATGTAGTATGTTCATGAAAATTTTCAAGCTTTTAGTAACATTACAAGTTTTTTTGTAACCAAAAAACCAGATTTTTTAATTAGGTATTTTACTAAACATTTGTTTGTGAATTGATGGAGTCAGAGTCTGACTCAGACTAGGTAGGGTGTAAGATGGTTTTCATGTTAAGATTAAAAATACTTTTTTTTCATTTTACAGTTTTCAAATTCAACTTGCATAACCTTTGAAACCTCCTAGACAAAGATCAAAAATTTCTTTTCAGTAAAACACTATATTTAAACCTGATATATTTCTCAGTGAAGTATTTGTAATAAACTAAAATAAAGATTTGTCCATGAATATATTGAGTATTTGTTTTGAATAGTCAGTGTGCAAAGTAATTTTCATGTTAAGATTAAAAATACTTTTCTTCATCTCAAATTTCCATTGTGTAATCCTTAAAACCTCCTAAATACATTTCAAACGTCTTTTTTCAGTCAAACTTTATATCCTATCTCTATATGGGATCAGTCAATTCGACCGACCTTGTAACCACCAAAAAAAAAAAAAATCTATATTACCTTTTTTCTAGAATAACTTCAAATTGTAACATGAAACTACATTTGTTT
>NW_013744053.1:0-4178 GCF_000517525.1 Limulus polyphemus
CATCTCGGGAATCTCAAATGTTTATATTTAAATACACACCTCGGGAATCTCAAATGTTTATATTTAAATACACATCTCGGGAATCTCAAATGTTAATATTTAAATACACATCTCGGGAATCTCAAATGTTTATATTTAAATGCACATCTCAGGAACTTAAAGTTCATAACGAAAGATGGGTTAGGGGGCGCTCAACTCATAATCTGCGTGTCGCCGGGTCGAATCCCCGTCACCGAAAATGCTCGCACTTTCAACCGTAGCCGCGTTACAAAGTGACGATCACTCTCACTATTCGTTGATAAAAAGAGTAGCCCAAGAGTTGGCGGTAGGTGATGTTGACTAGTTGTCCTCCTTTAATCCAACACTGCTAAACTAGGGACGACTAGCGTAGATAGTCCTCGTGAAGTTTTGCGCGAAATTCAAGCCAAACCAAATTAAGAAGGGTGTCCATTACGAGTTATAGATTTTAACATTGGAACTATTAATCATAGTTCAGCTGGTTTTTATCGGAATTTTTTGAAGACCACAAATGAATACATGCTGAATAGCAGTTTAGAGTTATCAAATGAAATGTAACAAATAAATTGGATGTTCGTTGTGCCAATCAGCTTTGATGTGGAGACGTTGTACACAAACATGCCATTCGAGTAGACTATACAGTTAAGTGTTAAACTGATCTTTAATAAAGCGACTCCTCCAACAGTTTGACCATTCCTGAGTTCGTCTTTTTTTAAGGTTGGTGAAGTGTTTTTTAGAAGAATACCAATGGCCCGTTGGTTGGGTCGCTCGATTCGCAATCTGCAGGTCGCGGGTTCGAATCCCCGTCACACCAAATATGCTCGCCCTTTCACCCCTGGGGACGTTATAATGTGACGGTCAATCTCACTATTCGTTGGTAAAAGAGTAGCCCAAGACGACGACGACATTATCACAGTAGAATATTTGTAGTTCGGGGCATCTTTGTCCCCAATCCATCCGTAGATATTAGGCTTAAATAGGTCTGCCAACCCTTGTGTAGTGATACTTAGACGACGACAACATTATCACAGTAGAATATTTGTAGTTCGGGGTATATTTGTCCCCAATCCATCCGTAGATATTAGGCTTAACGAGGTTTGTCAACCCTTGTGTAGTGCTGTTTAGACGAAGACAACATTATCACAGTAGAATATTTGTAGTTCGGGGCATCTTTGTCCCCAATCCATTCGTAGATATTAGGCTTAACTGGGTCTGTCAACCCTTGTGTAGTGATACTTAGACGAAGACGACATTATCACAGTAGAATACTTGTAGTTCGGGGCATCTTTGTTTCCGATCCATTCGTAGATATTAGGCTTAACTGGGTCTGTCAACCCTTGTGTAGTGATACTTAGACGATGACGACATTATCACAGTAGGGTACATGTAGACCGGAGCATCTTTGTCCCCCAATGCATCCGTAGATAGGAGAGCGTAATTAACATGGTATTCCCGCCCAGCCGAGCGAGTCACGCTTAAGGAGATAAAGATGAATGTCTGCTGTGACTGCGAACTGCGCGGACAGTTTAAAATTCCAGCAAGATAACGAACAAGCGTACAGTCATTAGCTATTGTACGAGATATAACTTGGACATGCGCAGTGACTTAGCTACGTTAAGGTAGAAATGATCACCTACCCACACAGTGTCACCGCTGCCGTAGGAAGTGATTTCACGGATGTGGAAAACACACAACGAAATATGGTTTAAACATAGACTTTGGAACGCGAGGGGCACGAGCTCCCAATATTATTCTCACCCACTCCGTATAATTTGTTGACTGACAACAGTTTTTTAATATTTAGTTTTTTTCTGCGCAGTCAGCTAGTTTTGCCAGTCGAAATAATAAGAAACAACAGTTTTTTTTTGGTGACTTCTGTACATTATGCTGTTAGTGTTATTATGTGTTATTATCTGAGATTTTCTTATTATTTGTATGACTTAAGATTTCATAATACATAACAAACAATACTGTACTTGTTATTGTGTGACATCGTTGGATAGTATCTAATAACGCCTTTATTGATTGTCAGACAATTTTTATTCATTTAAGACCACCACCCCCTCTCACCAACCAAGGTTTTGTACGTTCCAACGTTCCTGTTAAAAATATCCAGTTCATGAACTTTGACTATCAGGACACTTGTATAATAACAAATACATCACGGTCAACCTACTTGTGAATATATTTTAGTGAGTATAATGAAATGTCCGCATGTCAACAGCTCGACTTACTAACAGCTTATTTACGTAGCATGATGCGTAACATGGACGAAAATGTTTGTCTTGATAGAAGAGTGAAAAGTAGAAAATACATCACGGTCAACTTACTTGTGAATATATTTTAGTGAGTATAATGAAATGTCCGCAAGTTTGACCCAAGATTAGAGTAAATAGAAATGTATTTCGTAACAAGTTCCAGTTAACATGAAAATGTTTGTCTTGATAGAAGAGTGAAAAGTAGAAAATGTTTGTCTTTATAGAAGAGTGAAAAGTAGAAAATGTTTGTCTTGATAGAAGAGTGAAAAGTAGAAAATGTTTGTCTTTATAGAAGATTGAAAAGTAGAAAATGTTTGTCTTGATAGAAGAGTGAAAAGTAGAAAATGTTTGTCTTGATAGAAGAGTGAAAAGTGGAAAATGTTTGTCTTGATAGAAGAGTGAAAAGTAGAAAATGTTTGTCTTGATAGAAAAGTGGAAGATGTTTGTCTTGATAGAAGAGTGAAAAGTGGAAAATGTTTGTCGTGATAGAAGATTGAAAAGTAGAAAATGTTTGTCTTCATAACATGTAAAGGATGTTTAGGGAAAAGTCTAATTTGTAGAAAAGACAAGTTCATGTTTATGGTGAAGTAACTTGGAGATTTCACGGGAGATTACTCAGGATCAAATAAGGGAAACTTGACTCTCTCCACCAGGTCCGAAACTTGATGGGTAATTTTCCACATTCCGGACTCAACAACACTTTCTAGAACTTTGTACATTATTTATATTTAACTCGTTATTCTCAAGTATACAATTATCTTCAGGAGTTCATAAGTTATCTCCATAATTCAAAAACAGTTTATCGGAATAATTGAGCAATTTCTGTTGGCTATAAACATTTCCATATATATATATATATCATTTCTCTTATCTTGAGTCGGTGACTCAATTGCTCTAATCTACGAGTGTTTTCCGGCTAACATGTCCTCAGAACTCCTGAATAATACACGTTTATTGTGTAGCAACATCTCTCTAGGCCTCTTGGATATTGCATGTTGCATTACATATCAATATATTCACGAGCCTCCTGAATGATACGTATTTTGTTGCCTAGTAACATCTTACTTTTTTGTTACCTAGTAACGTCTCATCTTTTTTCTTTGAATCTAAGAGACTCAGCTTTTCTTAGCGGTTCTAAAAGTCCCCCAGCGCCAAGTGTTGTCTGTTGTAGCGTTCGTCTGAGATCCCCAGGCCTTTATCCATTGTGCTGTGGTTTGTCATTCTTGAACCACATATTTCTTGCGATAATTCTCGGATTTCTTTAACCGCGTCCCTTACACACAAATAGATATTGTATGATTGAAATAGGGACTGTAAAATATACATTTAGTTGTTCCAGTACACACTAAATAGATATTGTATGATCGAAACAGGGACTGTAAAATATACATGTAGGTGTTCCAGTACACACAAATAGATATTGTATGATTGAAACAGGGACTGTAAAATATACATGTAGTGTTCCAGTACACACAAATAGAGATTGTATGATTGAAACAGGGACTGTAAAATATACATGTAGATCTTCTATTACACACAAATATGTATTGTATGATTGAAATAGGGACTGTAAAATATACATGTAGATCTTCTATTACACACAAATAGAGATTGTATGATTGAAATAGGGCTACATGTATATTTCACAGTCCCTGTTTCAATCATACAATATCTATTTGTGTGTAATAGAAGATCTACATGTATATTTTACAGTCCCTGTTTCGATCATACAATATATATTTGTGTGTAATAGAAGATCTACATGTATATTTTACAGTCCCTGTTTCAAGTAATAGAAGATCTACATGTATATTTTACAGTCCCTGTTTCGATCATACAATCTCTATTTGTGTGTAATAGAAGATACACAAATAGATATTGTACGATTAAAACAGGGACTGT
>NW_013744054.1:0-1201 GCF_000517525.1 Limulus polyphemus
TGGATCCCAGTTCTTGGCAGTGGGTATGAGTCTTTTCGGTAATACTGTTAAAAGCCCTGAAGTCTACACAGCAACGTTGGGTTCCATACCTTCTTGTGGACTAACACAACGGGAGCTGACCAGAGACCATCTGATTTCTCGACTATCCCTCCGTTAATTAGGCCATCCATGACCTCCTCCATCTCTTGTCGCTTTGATGGAGATATTCTCCTCTGAGGGATCTTTATTGGATGGTGATTGTTTGTGTCTATTCTGTGTTCGAAAATACGTCTGCATAATTTACGAAAAGTTTTCTAACCTGAAGAGCCTTTGATAATGACAAATGGACTATGCTCTTCTTATAGAGGTCAGTTAAATGTTCTGGGAGAGGATGTCCTTTCTTTATGATCATATTTCTTGCCTTAAATTAACCAGCTGTACCTCCTGATACACACCCAACAATGCCCCTTCCTTAAGTGTCTGCTCACATTTAGAAAAAATAGCCACTGTTATGGGTACTACTTGATGACCTGCCACAAGTGACCTTCGAATCTTCACATCCACTGGCCTGGATGGGCCTTCCACTGCTTCCACAAGCATCGGGCTTCCTTGGGGATGTTTTTTATTCTACTCCAAATTATCTTCTCTGACATAGGGGGTATAGTAGTTGACTTAAGTGCCGTGACATTCAAATCAACAGATGCAGCAAAACTTACCGGAATTTGGCCTTTGTTGTTCCCGAACGTCATTTTATTAAAGTTAACTACACACTTCCTCGGTAGTAAGTAGCTCAACCATAATATGCATTGGTCTTCATTGTCAGCCAAGTATACTTTGTGTCTGTCCTTTATGCCCATGAGCTCAGTAGTTACCCACACCACTCCCCACAACCTTGAATAATGTCCTGTCACACCACAGAGCTTTTGTATGGCTTCTGGTACTCCTTTGTGATCTAGCACCATGATACTCACAAGAGTTTGCTGAGATGCAGAATCGATGACAAAGTTGCACCTTTGGCCATCCAACTTTCCTGTCACGTAGACACTACGTTTGCTTGCCATTTTACACTTAACTGTTGGGACTTGGGCATCCCTCAGCACCACCACTACTGGTTTCTCGAAGCTGACTCATTAGTAGTATTCCTCTTACACTGGCTCTTCATATGTCCCTGCTCTCCAGAGTTCCAACAACCTTTCGGGGTAGCAGCCTTTCCTGCAGTGGC
>NW_013744055.1:0-1478 GCF_000517525.1 Limulus polyphemus
GTCATCAATAACTGACATCCTC
Organism: Limulus polyphemus; assembly: GCF_000517525.1. Lineage (NCBI taxonomy): Eukaryota > Metazoa > Arthropoda > Merostomata > Xiphosura > Limulidae > Limulus > Limulus polyphemus. The sequence goes on from NW_013744055.1 coordinate 23, forward strand.
CGCTGTCTCCAACTGTCAAGCAAAACTTGCATTCTTCATCATCTTCAACTGTCAACTGTAACTGACATTTTATCATCTTCAATTGTCAAAGAAAACTAACATTCGTCATTGTCTTCAACAGTTAACCGTAACTGACATTTTTCATCATCTTTAACTGTCAAACAAACTAACATTCTTCACTGTCTCCAACTGTCAAACAAAACTGACATTCTTCATAGTTTACAACTGTAAAACCAAACTAACATTTTTACTGTCTTCAACAGTCAACAGTAACTGATATTCTTCAGTGTCTCCAACTGTCAGACAAAACTGACATTCTTCATAGTTTATAATGTAAAACCAAACTAACATTTTTACTGTCTTCAACAGTCAACAATAACTGACATCCTTCACCGTCTCCAACTGTCAAACAAAACTAACATTCTTCATAGTTTACAACTGTAAAACCAAACTAACATTTTTACTGTCTTCAACAGTCAACAATAACTGATATTCTTCAGTGTCTCCAACTGTCAAACAAAACCGAAATTCTTCACTGTCTCCGACTATCAAACAAAACTGACATTCTTCACCATCTTCAATGGTTTACTATAACTGACATTCTTCATCGTCCCCAACTGTCACACAAAACTTACATTTTGATACTAAGGTAGCAGTGAAACTACGAATGATATAACAGCATCTTTACTCTCTCAATGTTTCGACTACAAGTTTTCTTCAGGAGAATGTGACACCTTAGTGTCTTACAAGGGGATACATACATATTTACCCGGATTAGGTTCCTGGTCATTGCGCAGTGCCACTCCCTGATTAGTTCATTTTCGTAGTCCGTCAACTACCATTCAATGGAAGAAAACTAAAGTTGTCAGCGAAGAGATGGAAAAGCAACAAAGGAAAGTTATAGAAGCTACTTACATCTTATTAGAAAATAACATAAACACCACATCGGAAGACTACAAGTGGGCAGAAACAGCAGCTAGCCTAGTTAGACGAGAGCAGGATGCTGCATGGCGCAGCGACCTGGAACTTAATCCAGGAATATTTGTATATATATCCTTGTAAGGCACAACAGTGTCACACTCTTCTGAAGATGGCTTGTAGTCGAAACGTTGAGAGTTTGTTTGTTTGAAGTGAAACACAAAGTTACACAATGGATTATCTGTGCTCTGCCCACAACGGGTATCGAAACTCTGTTTCTAGCGAGGTAAGTCCACAGACATACCGCTGTGCAACTAGGAGACAACACTGAGAGAATAAAGATTTAGTTATAGCATATATAGTCTCAATGCTACCTTGGTATCCATTTGTCAATATTAATAATACTCATTTGTCTGATGATGGTAATGGCGACATGAGTCTGCAGGATCAAGATTTCTGCACAAGGGAGACGATCAACAGCTTTGTGAACCGAAGGAAATTCCTGAAGGAATGCAGAGCAAGTTCTCCCGAGATCAGC
>NW_013744056.1:0-832 GCF_000517525.1 Limulus polyphemus
TCTTATTCAGCGAAAAACCCCTCACAATGACCTTATTACTAGTTATGTTATAGTTCATTGTATTCTCTGCTTGAAGGTGTATTTTAAAAACGGTCCATTGTTTCATTTACAGAAACAACAGTTGAAAATATAATATAAAAATTGATTTTTCACTATTAATGTCCAATATTCTTCAGCTGACGTGTTACTAAACAATTTAAATACTTTTGATTTGGGTAGATTTACTTAACGATAAATTTTATCTTTTAAGTTTTATTCGATATTTTTCCTAACACTAGTTTCTACCTCGGGCCAGGCGCGGTCTAGCGATTAACGTGCAGGGCCCCGGATTGAAAGGTTAAGGCCGTAACATGCTGCTAGAGACATTCTGCAGTTTCAGCTATTAGGGCTACCACAGTCGTAAAATTCAATCCACGATTAAAAGTAGCTGTTTAGGTATCGGATTATTCTGACTAGTCAGCCTTAGGGCAGTTGTTCTAAGTTAGAGGCAATGTTTCTCCCTTAGTCGTTTGGTCCGTGTGTTTCAGGTGTCGTTCAGGTAAACAATGTTAGCTACGTTTTAATTTTTTGAGTTGTAAGAGCGACGAGAAGTAATTAAAATATTTTGGTTCTAAATGAACGAATAGGCCTATCAGAAACATAACTAAAAGTTAGTTACAAATCTTCGTTCCCATTCGACCACTCTAATAATCCAACGATGAACGAATTGGCCTATCAGAAACATAACTAAAAGTTAGTTACAAATCTTCGTTCCCATTCGACCACTCTAATAATCCAACGATGAACGAATAGGCCTATCAGAAACGTAACTAAAAGTTAGTTACAAATCTTC
>NW_013744057.1:0-4485 GCF_000517525.1 Limulus polyphemus
TAATATTAACAAAGAAAAATAACATAACCAATGTATATAATATTAACAAAGAAAAATAACACAACCAATGTGTACAATATTCATAAAGAAATATAATATAACACAACACAACCAATGTATACAATATTGACAAAGAAGACTAACGTGTAAACAATGTGCGAATCTTTCCTGGAGTGAAAAATATACATATATGTTTTAACAACTTGGAACGTATTATGATTACTGAGAGTTGGTGTCATATGAAGAGCCAATCCAGGCCTTACCGTCCAACAGCTTCTACGCTATTGGTTAGCTTGTAGAATCATAAAACGTTCATAACTGTGCACGTCTCTCTTCTGGGGTTTAACATAAAAAGAAACAAAAAACACGGTAATCTTCTTGAATTAATCATATAAGTTTTGTTTAGTGTGGTACATCATTACAAGATACAACACCTGATTGGCTCCCTTCAGTATATCTTATCAGTTCCGCCGTACCCAATTCCAGTCAACTTATCACATAGCAACCCTAAATCATGTTAAGATCATTCCACGACTCTCCTTCCTTCACATGTTGCCATAGTTTCTAAAATTCTCTCACGCTACTAATTCTTTGAAGACGAGCACTGGTCAGGTAGACCTTTCGGCGCCTGATCAGTGAAAGTGGGTTTTCTCGGGACATACCCCCCCCCCCATATCGAATTCTAGATATTGGATTTATAGATCCCCCGCCGCCCCGAAGGACCAAAAGTCCTACAAAAGCCGTTTATTTTGATAATAACTGCCACGATGATAAGATGAGAAGGTCATACAAGTATGCGCTTAAAAAAAAACCTTAGCTTGTCTTTGTCATCAGATTAGTGGATAAAAACTAAAAGTCGAAATGTAGGATTAATGTCTCAGTTCATTGTATTCACTCTACCATTTGTAATGACCGCAAGTTTCCAGATTTTGAAATTCTATCTGCATGAAATGCATATAAAAAAATAATTGAATGAATATATCAACATTGAATAAGATCTCTTAACCAATCATTGACAGTTCACGAGATCTCTTGCTCAATCACTGTTTATACACAAGATCTTTTAACCAATCACTGACAGTTCACGAGATCTTTTAACCAATCACTGTTTATACACAAGATTTTTAAAACATCATATGATCAGTTAGAATCGACCCGAGAGATCTTGTACACTGTCAGTGATTGGTAAAAAAAAAGATCTTGTACGCTGTCAGTGATTGGTAAAAAAAGATCGTGTGTCTTAACGGTGATTGGGTAAGAGATTTCGTGAACTGTCAGTGATTGGTTAAAAAATCTTGTGTAGTAACAGTGATTGGGTTAGAGATCTCGTAAACTGTCAATGATTGGAAAATAAGTTCTGTTTGGTTTTATTATTGTTACTGTTTGTTATTAAGCACAAAGCTACACAAAGGGCTATCTGTCCTCTGCCCACCACGGGTATCGAAACCCGGTTTCTAGCGGTATAAATCCGCCAATGGGAGGTGTTTGATTACAACACACAAGGTCAGTTACTACATTATCAGAATCAACCATCGAACCTCATCTTAAAGCAAGTCTACTCGTATAGTAAATAACACCAGAAGAGATTTTTTACAAGCATTTAATTAAATACTAAAAACAATCCGACTTATGTTAAATTATTCTGTAATTTTAGAGTAAGCTTAGAAATAGCTTTGGAAACAATGACGTGTAACACAAAGTATGGTAAGTTTAATGTGTAATATGGAGTGTGAGAAGTAAAATTCTCGTAACACAAAGTATGGTAAGTTTAATGTGTAATATGGAGTGTGAGAAGTAAAATTCTCGTAACACAAAGTATGGTAAGTTTATGTGTAATATGGAGTGTGAGAAGTAAAATTCTCGTAACACAAAGTATGGTAAGTTTAATGTGTAATATGGAGTGTGAGAAGTAAAATTCTCGTAACACAAAGTATGGTAAGTTTAATTCTGATATATTGTTTAAAGTTCATTTGTCACTTCTCTAATTCGGATATATCGTTTAAAGTTCATTTGTCACTTCTCTAGATTTGATATATCGTTTAAAGTTCATTTGTCACTTCTCTAGTTCTGATATATCGTTTAAAGTTCATTTGTCACTTCTCTAGTTCTGATATATCGTTTAAAGTTCATTTGTCACTTCTCTAGTTCTGATATAACGTTTAAAGTTCATTTGTCACTTCTCTAGTTCTGATGTAACGTTTAAAGTTCATTTGTCACTTCTCTAGTTCTGATGTATTCTTCAAAGTTCATTCATCTACTCTTTTTCCAGAAGCAGTTTTTCGTGTCGTCACCTGATTATGTTTTGATCGATATATAGTTTTTACAAACGTGTACGTTTTGACAAAGTTTATTTTGATTTATATACGTCCCTAGTAATGGGATCAAAACTTAAGTCAACAACATCACAACAAGGTCAGACAGTCATGGAGCCCTCTCTCTGGGTTATTGTAGTCTGTTTCATAAACGTTCATTTTTAACGCTGGTTGTGATAAACGACCTATTTCCCGGGGTGATTACTGTCTGTTTTGTAAAGGTTTTTGTCTATTAATAATCGTTTTTAATCTGTTAACATCCCAAATATATTGAATTTGCTTTTTAGGTTCAACACAAATCGAATTTAATTAGTTTCGAACTCTACTTTGGTTACAATAATTTAAAGTTCTATCTAGAAGGTCAGTCCAGAGGTTATGATAATTAACCTCCTATCTAGAAGGTCTGTCCAGAGGTTATGATAATCAACCTGCTATCTAGAAGGCCTGTCCAGAACTTATAATAATTAACCTCCTATCTAGAAGGCCTGTCCAGAACTTATAATAATTAACCTCCTATCTAGAAGGCCTGTCCAGAGACTATAATAATATTTAACTTCCAATCAAGAAGGCCAATCCAGAGGTTATGATAATTTAATATCCTATCTAGAAGGCTTGTCAGAGGTTATAATTATTTAACATTTTATCTAGAAGCCATAAATTTAACATCTTATCTAAAAAGCTTATCTAGAGTTTAAGATAATCAACCTCCATCTAGAAAGCCTATCCAGAGGTTATAATAATTTAACATTCTATCTAGAAAGCCTCTCCAGAAATTACATTAACTTAACATCCTATCTGGACGGGCCATCCAGAGAGTTAATAATTTAATTGCCTATCTAAAATGCCTATACAGAATCTATAGTAATTTAACTTCCAATTTAGAAGGCATATCCAGAAATGGCAATAATGTAACTTCATATCTAGGCCTATTCAGAAGTTACAATTAATATATAGAGAGCCTACTCAAAAGTTATAATAATATTATCTCGTATTTAGAAGGACTATCCAGAATTTTTAATAATTAAACTTTCTATCTATAAGCTCAATACTCATACGTTAGGTGCTTAGAAGATTCGGGGCTCGGGCCCATAGGCATTTCAGTACGATATCGACCATGGTTTTCTATTATGATTTTTCAAGAAACCATCTGGGCGATTTGGGACATGGGCCCTGTGTGCCAGCTCCTAGCGACGCCTCTGCTCATACAAGCATTACATAAGTGGAACTGGTATTGTTTTTCAGACTAAAGGTTCAGTTCACTGGATACTCGGGGAGAAAATTTTAGTTATATGGCCTACTTTGGGAAGCAAAGGGTGTCGTCACAGAGGCAACTCGCCTGGAACGTTGTCACACAAACACACCGCTTGAGTGGTTCTTTCCAAACAACTAATCAAATTTTGACTTCAACGCGGTCTATCAAAGCCTAAAACAGGACATTACGTCACTAAGCCGGCCTCAAAGATTGGATTCGCATCTCGCCTTCTTTAATAGCAATATATTTTTTTGTGTGTGTTGTTTTATTTTTAGGTTTCTAAGTCCAACTGATAAATCAATGTTTTGAACAGTTGTTTAGCAACCCAGTTGGCGGACATTTACCGAAAATACGTTCAAGGTTAATATAATTCCGGCATCAAGACGCCACCTGCTGGTTAAAGGTTCTGACGTCAACAGCTTGAGAGGTTATAAGGAAGTGCGAAATTTTTGGTAATACAGTAAACAAGACGGACTAGTAGCATAGCTAATAGGAGCGTAGAGATTCGTCAAATCTAACTTTCAGAAAGAAGTGGTCACCATTATGTCAGTAGCAGAAAATCATTGGTGAGTTTTCGGTTTCTTCTTATTCACTAAATATTTTGTCCACTTTTCTTGACCAATTAAAGATAACTTCAGTCTTGCTGAAGCTTACCATGCTTTCTGTTACGAGAATTTTACTTCTCACACTCCATATTACACCCTAGAGAAGTGACAAATGAACTTTAAACGATATATCAATCTAGAGAAGTGACAAATGATATCGTTTAAAGTTATCAGAACTAGAGAAGTGACAAATGAACTTTAAACGATATATCAAATCTAGAGAAGTGACAAATGAACTTTAAACGATATATCCGAATTAGAGAAGTAGACAAATAGAACTTTAAACAATATATCAGAACTAGAGAAGTGACAAATG
>NW_013744058.1:0-3154 GCF_000517525.1 Limulus polyphemus
TTCGTTTTATATTTTTTCTGAAGGAAGTCACCTTCCAACAACTGTTTGCAGGCAGTGAAAGGTGATATAGATGTGGGACTTGGACACCCACATATTGTTTTCCCAACATATATTTATTTTTCTTTCTTTAAAATGTGAGACTATCAAACGGAGGTTAAGACTGGTAGACGGTGGTTCCTACTTCCACAGTCACCTCCAGAACTCGGAGTGCATTTATATCTTACTTTATAGTCTGTGCACTGGTGATCTCTTTAATATACGCAGCGTTTTATTGTAGCTTTTTAGATAATTAAAATGTTTTTCGTTACAGGTTTGATGTTACCCTTTTTAACGCTATCTTTCTTTTTATGTTAATAAGTACTTAATTATTGAAATATTTTTTTTACACACAAACATATTGCTTACGGTTTTAGAGACTTGAAAGTAAGATACATTTTTACTTAAAGACCTTAACATTTTTTAAAGGTCAATAGAACACCTATTTCATGTAAATACTTATATTTCCAACATCCCTCAGTTACTCACCGTACTCTGGAGGTTGCTACCATGACGACGAAGGTAGTTCTTCCATTGGTTCTCGTGTTGTTTGTACGTTTTTAGGTGCGTTGAGTAAAACTGATGAAGCTGGCGACATATGTAGTGTAGGATTAGACCCTTGTCTGAAATACAGTGTTTAAATCCCAAGGAATCCACGTGCATCATAAACTTGGACACCCTTAAAAGACAAAGAGTAACAGTTACAACTGGATTCGTTCTCACTGAAAATACGTAAAACATTTACACAAATTTTTTTTTGACAAAATATGTAACCATTAATAACCTGTGTCATCCACTGCTCGTTTAATAAAGTTTGTTGACAGTTGTTTATAACTTAGTGTGATCTATATTTCCAAAATGTAATTTGTTAATGCTTAATATATATATATTCTGGAGCTAGAGGTCACATATGTATTTTTTAGACCATGTCTAGTATAAAGAAAACTAGTTAGCGTTCCAAAGTGCAATATATATATATATATATATACATAGTTTGTTTGTAGTTAAGCACAAAGCTACACAATGGGCTGTCTGTGCTCTGCTCACCACGAGTATCGAAACCTAGTTTCTAGCGTTGTAAGTCCGCAGACATACCACTTTGCCACTGGGTGGCCAAAAATAAAATAAAATTGCAAATATATATATTTTTTCCCATAAATACGCCCTCTATAAAACAACATTCGTTCACCGTGAAAAAACTTAACACTGATTTATCAATTAGACTTTTTTTAAATATAATTTATGCGGATTTAATCTTCTTATAGCTTCCCTTTTCCCACATTTTTGCCATTACTTATTTGTTCTACAAACGTTTTATAATTTTATATTGTATCTTGGAAAACAGCACTGCTTATATTCCCTTAGTCAACATTGGAGAAAATTACTTTTAACGTGTTAAAGTTGACTTCATTTCCGTGTTGAAATCTTGACGATTATCATACTACTCTTCGCTAATCATGGTTATCAACAAAAAAATTAATAAACTAAAAACAAATTTGTGAATACAAAGTTTATCGATCCCCGATGGCTAAGCGGTAGGCCTGTAGATTTAGAACGCTAAAAATTGGGACTTGATACCTGCGGTAGGCAGAGAACATATAGTGTAGCTTTGAGCTTAACAACAAATAGAATGTCCGAAGTGTAATAAGAAGTATAAGTTTATTTTATTTTGCAGTGAATGGCGAAATAAGACAATCGTCTTAATCTTTAAAGCAAACTGTTTACTAACGTTTCGGTTTACGGCAACATCGTCAACAGCCGGCACTCTGAATATTTGAACAGTTTCCTTTTCATTTCTGTTTTTATATCTTTTGTATTTAGTAAATTCCACAGGTGTCTTTGCTCAACAATGTTAAACTAATATAATTTTCTTGTTACCATTTTTACAACTAACCTAATTGCTCCAAATTTTCACAGGAAACATTGTTTTTTTGTTTGTTTTTGAATTTCGCGCAAAACTACACGAGGGCTATCTGCGCTAGCCGTCCCTAATTTAGCAGTATAAGACTAGAGGGAAGGCAGCTAGTCATCACCACCCACCGCCAACTCTTGGGCTACTCTTTTACCAACGAATAGTGGGATTGACCGTCACATTATAACGCCCCCACGGCTTAAAGGGCGAGCATGTTTGGTGTGACGGGGATTCGAACCTGCGACCCGCAGATTGCGAGTCGAGCTCCCTAACCACCTGGCCATGCCGGGCCCTACACAGGAAACATATCAATGTTGTTTCTTTAAGTAATGTTCGACTTCCATTTACTCTTGACATTCATTAAATAAATTGTGTAAAAAATGTTTTTTATTTTTATTTTTAAATAGTCAGTGTCGTAAAACCAAACGTGCAGAACGTGTTGGATCACGGTTTTTAATTGGCTCCAAGGAACAACGGTTTTCAGCCATTGGTAAATAGTCTAAAGATCGTTATTCAATACCGTTTCATATTTGTATTTTCGTTCTGAACAAAAGAAGCTCGTCACATAAAGGTGATGATGGTGTGTATTGTTTAGGGCGACCTTTTAGTTTCACCACTATATTACACCAAGAAAAAACAAACCCCTTATTATGACCACTTCAGAAGGTCAGGAGGGACCAATTTCATTGATCAAACCTAGTTAAAGCTGATATACATATAACTGTAAAACATCACAGCAAGTTTTAACTTTCAACACAATATCTTTCATAGAACATTACTTTGATATCTACAACGAACAAAAGTAAAATAAAGTAAAAAATCAGCGCAATAACAAGAGAAATATACCGAAAATCGCCATGGTGACTGTAATTTACCTGTAAAGTCTTCCAGCAACTCATTAGAGTAACTGTAATTTACCTGTAGAGTCTTCCAGCAACTCATTAGAGTAACTGTAATTTACCTGTAAAGTCTTCCAGCAACTCATTAGAGTAACTGTAATTTACCTGTAAAGTCTTCCAGCAACTCATTAGAGTAACTGTAATTTTCCTGTAAAGTCTTCCAGCAACTCATTAGAGTAACTGTAATTTACCTGTAAAGTCTTCCAGCAACTCATTAGAGTAACTGTAATTTACCTGTAAAGTCTTCCAGCAACTCATTAGAGTGACTGTAATTTACCTGTAAAGTCTTCCAGCAACTCATTAGAGT
>NW_013744059.1:0-2439 GCF_000517525.1 Limulus polyphemus
CCATACTCATCGTTAGCCTTACTTGGTGCAACAAATCCACGAACACCTAGGTGTTACTCTAGTTACCGAATTTATAACCATCATACTCATCTTTAGCTTTACTTGGTACAACTACTCCATGAACACACAGGTGTAACTCTAGTTACTGAATTTGTAACCACCATACTCATCTGTAGCGAAATTTGGTACAAAAACTACACGAATACCTAGGTGTAAGTCTAGTTACCGAATTTATAACCACCATACAGCGTTATTTGGTATACCAACTCCACAGAGTTACACCTAGGTGTTCAGTTACTGAATTTATAACCACCATACTCATCTTTAGCGTTATTTGGTACAACAGCTCCACGAACACCTAGGAGTAACTCTAGTTACCGAATTTATAACCACCATACTCATCTTATGCCTTACTTGGTAAAACTACTCCATGAACACCTAGGTGTAACTCTTGTTACAGAATTTATAACCACTATACTCATCTTTAGTCTTACTTGGTACAACTACTCCATGAACACTTAGGTTTAACTCTAGTTACCGAATTTATAACCACCATATTCATCCTTAGCCTTACTTGTAACAACTACTCCATGAACACCTAGGTGTAACTCTAGTTACCTAATTTATAACCACCATACTCATCGTTAGCCTTACTTGGTACAACAACTCCACGAACACTTAGGTATAACTCTCGTTACCGAGTTTATAACCACCATACTCATCTTTAGCCTTACTTGGTACAATTACTCCGTGAACACCTAGCTGTAACTCTAGTTACCTAATTTATAACCACCATATACATCGTTAGCCTTACTTGGTACAACAACTACACGAACACCTAGGTGTAACTCTAATTACTTAATTTATAACCAACATACTCGTCTTTAGCATTACTTAGTACAACTACTACATGCACACCTAGTTAGCGCATGTGTAACCACCATACTTAACTTTAGCCCTTCCTGGTACAACAACTCCACGAACACCTAGGTGTAACTCTAGTTACCGAATTTATAACCACCATACTCATATTTGCCTTACTTGGTACAACTACTCCATGAACACCTTGGTGTAACTCTTGTTACAGAATTTATAACCACTATACTCATCTTTAGTCTTACTTGGTACAACTACTCCATGAACACTTAGGTTTAACTCTAGTTACTGAATTTATAACCACCATACTCATATTTGGATTACTTGGTACAACTACTCCATGAACACCTAGGTGTAACTCTTGTTACAGAATTTATAACCACTATACTCATCTTTAGTCTTACTTGGTACAACTACTCCATGAACACCTAGGTGTAACTCTAGTTACCGAATTTATAAATACTTTTACTCATCTTTAGCCTTACTTGGTACAACTACTCCATGAACACCTAGGTGTAACTCTAGTTAATGAATGTGTAACCCCAATCTCATCTTTAGCGTTATTTGGTACAAAAAATTCACGAACTCTTAGGCGTAGCTTTAGTTACCGAATTTATAACCACCATACTCATCTTTAGCGTTATTTGTTACAACAAATACACGAACTCCTAGGCGTAGCTCTAGTTACCGAATTTATAACCACCATACTCATCTTTAGCGTTATTTGGTACAACTACTCCACGAATACATAGGTGTAAGTCTAGTTACAGAATTTATAACCACAATACTCATCTTTAGCTTTACTTGGTACAACTACTCCATGAACACCTATGTGTAACTCTAGTTTCCGAATTTATAACCACAATACTCATCTTTAGCCTTACTTGGAACAACTACTCCATGAACACCTAGGTGTAACTCTAGTTACTGAATATGTAACCCACTACTCATCTTTAGCGTTATTTGGTACAACAAATCCACGAACTCCTAGGATTTAGCTATAGTTACCGAATTTATAACCACCATACTCATCTTTAGCGTTATTTGGTACAACTACTCCACGAATACCTAGGTGTAACTCTAGTTACCGAATTTATAACCAACATACTCATCTTTATCCTTACTTGGTACAACTACTCCATGGACACCTAGGTGTTACTCTAGTTTCCGAATTTATAACCACCATACTCATTTTTAGCCTTACTTGGTACAACTACTCCATGATAACTTAGGTGTCACTCTAGTTACCGAATTTATAACCACCATACTCATCTTTAGCCTTACTTGGTACAACAACTCCACGAACACCTAGGTGTAACTCTAGTTACCGAGTTTATAACCACCATACTCATCTTTGTTCATGGAGTAGTTGTACCAAGTAAGACTAACCTAGGTGTAACTCTAGTTACCGAATTTATAACCACCATACTCATCTTTAGCTTTACTTGGCACAACTACTACATGAACACCTAGGTGTAACTATAGTTACCTAATTTATAACCACCATACTCATCTTTAGCGTTACTTGCTACACCAACTATACGAACACCTAGGTGTAACTCT
>NW_013744060.1:0-564 GCF_000517525.1 Limulus polyphemus
GAAAACCAAGACTTGCTCATGCAAGCCATAGATGTACGTGATTCAAAAACTGAGTGAGCTACACGCAGCATTTTCTATGAATTCTTCACATTATTCCCATTTTCCAGGCTGTGAAGTTCGACAGGGTACATATAATAAAAAAAATCAATAAACGTTATTCCATATTACACGCAGATGGTTTCCTTTCTGTCAATAGTGATTGCAAACATTTGCAAAATTATTTTCAAAGCAGATCCAATTTACTTATGGACATGCTGATAGATTACTAAAAATGCACTGGTAAGAGTTTAAACCTTTGTTATGACATTTGCAGAGTGCAAAAGACATTGAGTGGAGATTCAATAAAAAAAAATGCGCTGATGGCTTTCTTATGTCACCATTTCCAATTTGAGACAAGTAGAGGCCATGCACAAAAACACATTGCCAGATGAGAAACCTCCACGAAGGTTTTAATAAAATTGGTATTCACCAAACAAAACTTGTCATACTTGTCAAATTATCTTTGCTTTTATGGATGATTGATGGAAAAAAGTTATTACATATGATGATGATCTGCTTGATGAT
>NW_013744061.1:0-2321 GCF_000517525.1 Limulus polyphemus
ACAGGCTTATATACTCGATTTCACAGTCTTATTCCGAATTCCTTTAAACGTAACCTTATACTCAGTCTTCTCAATAGAGCATATAACATCTAACTACCTCTCTCTTCATACCGAAATCACCGCCTTATAGAACATTTTAATAAACAACGGCTAACCCTTGCATTTTATTCAAGCCCTAACACACAAGTTCCTTTCTCACAAATTTGAACCCCCAAAGAAACCATACACTGTTGACAAATACCCATTAAGATTGATCGTTCCTTTTTAAGGTCAGCAAAGTTTCATAGTGAAGTCACAAATTTTTATTCAAGCCCTAACACACAAGTTCCTTTCTCACAAATTTGAACCCCCAAAGAAACCATACACTGTTGACAAGTACCCGTTAAGACTGAAACTTTGCTGACCTAAAAAAGGAACGATCATAGTGAACTCACAAATTTTATGAATAATTAAAACTTTTTATCCACAAGTTCAACTACAAATGATTTTAAATCATCTTTCAAAATATAAAATATATTCCGATCTAAAGACCTATTAACTACCCCTATACGTTTTAGGATGATATATAAATACACATGTGGTGGCTATACTGCCACTTACATTGACAAAACTATACATCAATTACACCTGCGAGCATGTGGGAGTATCAAGCAGAACTGGTAAACAATTATCAAATCCACCAGACTCCACAATTCGCACACATAGTGAGAACATCAACCACATCGTCTTGATTACGAATTTCAAAGTAATTTCATTGGATCATTCAATATTAAACTTTTAATCAAAGAAAGATATAAAATACTTACATTATGGTACGAACTACTTTTTTTGGCGAAGCGGGATTATAATCAATCTTATATGTCACGCGACAACAGTATTGTTAACCAATGCGTTCAAATGATTTATGTAAATAGCGTTCCCACCACTACTATGTTTGTTGTATCCCAACCGGCTTGATGAGCTTTGGTATTGAGTGTAACACGTCGTTGGCGCTGGATATGGCGGACAAAGTGTGGTTGAAATACTAGGTGTTTAAAAATACAAGAAGGCTAATTCTATTACCTCGAGACAAATACGACGGATTATAAAAATACAACGTATTGTAAAAATGCTTTTGTTTGTTTGTTTGTTTCAATTTATGCACAAAGCTACACAATGGGCTATCTGTGCTCTGCCCCCCACGGGTATCGAAACCCGATTTCTAGCGTTGTACGTCCGCAAACATACCGCTGTGCCACTGGGGGCGGTGTAAAAATGCAACGGATTATAAAATGCTTATGTGTACATATTATTAACAATATAACGACAAAAAGCTCTAAACAGGTTTACCGTCAATGAGTTTTTTCGGAAACTGGAGTAGGCCATCTTAGTTTAAAATATAAAAGGTTGGTCTTAACTTACTCCTGAGAGGTCTTTTTTTTTTCTTTCTTTTTCTTGGAAGAAATAAAAAGAGAAGACATTACAGGAGTAAAGTAAGAAAAACCTTTGATATTTTAAACTGAGTTAACGTATGTTAGGAGGTATATTCTCTCGCGTATATTTATTTATCCATTCACGTGTTAAGCAAAATCACAGACCAATTTTTATTTTTTCAAACCGCATCAATTCATATTTTTGAAACTACAATGTTATAAAAGAACAATCCAAACTCACTTATTCTCAAAGTGAAGGGATAGAAATGAACTTGATTGATGAACTATCTATGTGCAAATCAATGTCTAGTGAACACTAGCAGACATGTCTTAACATGAAGTTAGACATAACGAGTTTTTAATATATTTCGTCTAATGTAATATAATTTGCCTGGAACATAATAAAACAGCCCTAGATGTATGTGTGCTTAACAAGTAAAGTTAAGTAATAAGATATAATTCTATGTAGTTCTAACCTCATTGTGTAAACTTAACTGTAAAAATCCAAACGATAAAAAAAGAAACAATCCTATGTTGTTCCAGCCTCACAATGTGTATGCTTGTGTGGGAAGCTTTATAAACTTCTTTAAACTAGGCAAAAATGAAATTAGGAGCAGTGAAGTACGGATGACGTCACTATGTCCTTAAGGGAGGGGTGGGTGTAGATAGTACTATGCACTGCAAAGGGGAAAGTAGTTGGAGAATTGACCCGTCATCTCTTAGAGCCCAATCTCAGACAGCAGTGTTTACGTGTTAAGGTCTTGCGTGTGAATTTCTTCATTTGTTTATATCCACTTAGAGTACCAGTACCGTCACCCTGTTTACTTTTAATACATACAGACAACTAGAATCTTCAAGTTTGTTGCAAGCCCAAGTTACCAAATATACAGACAACTAGAATCTTCAAGT
>NW_013744062.1:0-2319 GCF_000517525.1 Limulus polyphemus
GATATTCACAAAATGAACACCAACACCAACTTACTACGAGGAGAATAAACCACAAACACGATCACAAGTGTAACAATCTGAAGTGATTCGAACTCAAATGGGGTAAAATTCTAAAGAAAGCCACCTGTTCTTTTTCTTGGTCCATTATGCTATGGCCTAAAACTATCTTCAACAAACTAAAAACTAAATTCCACATATCTTGTATTTTGGAACATTGGAAAAACAAACGAGCAATAGTTTCTCTATCCACACCACAGAAGGAACATAAGCTTCTCCAAAACTGATGTGTACATGGGGGTGAAAATTATTCTGTAAAGCAATAAATATCTTTCGCAAGGAAAGACCCTGAAATAAACTAAAATCCAAACCATTATTACGTGTAAAATACAAAACACGTGTGGGGAAGCTTCCCCCGGAAGATAATCGAGAAGAAATAAAGTAAATGACGAAGACTCGTGATACCTGCTGCTACAAATTCAGTAAAATAAAATGTTCGCCTACGATTATCCACCAAATTAGGGTTGAGAAACAAAGGTAGTTCGAAAATTTCCATAATCTCGTCTAATGGTCTCCGAGTAAACCCACCCGAAAAATTATCCATCCTTTAAAGATCTCAGCGATATACCGAGGTAAAAGGCGCAGCAATCGGGGAACCATTTGACATGAAAATACACCAGTATCGAGTTGAAAAACCACCATAAAGACCAAAATAAAAATATAATAACAAACTTAAACCATCAAGACACTGTCTCGATAAGCAATTCTGAAGCAGTTTTAATCTATAGATATATTTAGGGTGACGTATATCTACAAAGTTGAGTCCCCCTTCGTATGTATGTATGTATTCCCATATAATGATTAAAAACTCCTTGCGTAATAAAGCAAAAGTAGATACCATAGTACAGAGGCAACCAAAGCATTAATAATCAACACTCTACCTTTCAGGGATAATTCTCTATACCTCCAAGATGTTAAAATACGAGTGACTCGTCCACAGATATCTTGCCAATTCGTACGGTACATCGCAACTCTATCGTGGTGAAACTATACCAAGAACCGTCAAAACTTGTGAAGAAATGGTAATTCCCTCAAAAGTCTCCACTCCCCGAAAACCCCAACTATCTAGCCACAGACCTTTGCTCTTATCATGATTAATCAGACCTCCCATAAAGTTACCCAATTTGGAGAACAGGAGTTATAGAAGTGACGTCACTAAGCGCCAAAGAAGTATGATGAACATGTTACAACATACGACTAGTTTGAGAAAATAAGGTAACTCCGAAAATATCATAATGCCGAACAATTATATAATGTAAAGGTTTTGCACAAAGAATGTATAATATTGTCAACAGAGGACACCCCTGGTGAAGCCCTCGAGTAATATTGATAGTGTCAGTAAAATAACCAATATATTTAATAATACTAGAAATACAGGAATAAAAAAGTTTTAGACACTGCAGGAAATTGACCCCAAAGCCACAACGCTAAAGCAAAGGAAATAAGTAATCGTACTCAACACGATCAAAACCCTTCATTTGATCAATCTTGAGTAAAATCCCGTCTCTTTGTGTTTGCTCTAAGTAGTCCATTAACAATATCAAAAGGAGGGGTACCTCAACCACATCCCTAACAGGAACACAACCAGTCTGGTCCTGTGACACGAGACTCGCTATGACCCGAGACAATCGAGTCGCTAATATTTTAGTCAAAATCTTGTATTGCTTTTAAGATGTTTCAGAGTGTCATGATCATCGTTAACACTAATATCAGCATCACACAAAAGTCGATCAGAGTCGCTGAATTTCTTTGAAACAAAAGACAAAACCTAATTCAAACTAACGTTTCTACACCTTCTGCTGCTGTCATGTCAGGTTATCTGTCAGGCGTTCAACAAAGAATTCTGAACAAAAAATCCAAAAGCCTGTGTTTATAAACTGTAACAACGATATTTTGAACTTAACGTGTCTTTATGCTCCAAGTCGGGAAACAATAGTTATTACCTTTTATGATATAATTGAAGCCATTTATAATTTTTTTGCTCATTCAACAACTCGATGGGACGAATTGCAGCAGGAGCTTAAAATCTCTGTCAAGCGTGAATCAGAAACACGGTGAAGTGCAAGAGAAAATGCTGAAACAAAATGTTGTGCTCATAATATTCTGCACCGCATGCTTACATTTGATTTTATTGCATTTTTGCATGTTTGAAGAAATCTTTTATCATCTATCAGTCGAGTCTTCAGGACCCAAAAATGAATTTTGCTGATCTTGATTCTTTGAAAGAGAAATTGATAGAATCACGTGAAAAGTCCTGTCAAG
>NW_013744063.1:0-2318 GCF_000517525.1 Limulus polyphemus
AGTTGTATTCCTTGCTTTAACATTGACTGGCTCTACCCCCTGGCACACACCCAACAATGCCCCTTCCTTAAGTGTCTGCTCACATTTAGAGAAATTAGCCACTGTTATGGGTATTACTTGATGACCTGCCACAGGTGACCTTCCAATCTTCACGTCTGCTGGCCTGGATGGGTCTTCCACTGCTTCCACAAGCATTGGTCTTCCTTGGGGATGTTCTTTTACTCTACCCCAAATTATCTTCTCTGACATAGGAGGTATTATAGTTGACTTAAGTGCTGTGACATGCAAATCAACAGATGCAGGAACACTTACCAGAATTTGGCCTTTGTTGTTCTCAATCGTCATTTTATCGAAGTTAACTACACACTTCCTCGGTAGTAAGTTGTCTAACCCTAGTATGCATTGGTCTTCAATGTCAGCCAAGTATACTTTGTGTCTGTCCTTCATGCCTATGAGCTCAATGGTTAACCACACTAGTCCCCACAACCTTGCAGAATGTCCTGTCACACCACAGAGCTGTACGGCTTCTGGTACTCATTTGTGATCTAGCATCGTGATACTCACAAGGGTTTGCTGAGATGCAGAATCTATGACAAAGTTGCACCTTTGGCCATCCAGCTTTCCTGTCACACAGACACTATTGTGTGCTTGCCATTTTACACTTAGCTGTTGGGACTTTCTCAATGGGGTTGGTGGGCGTCCCTCAGCCCCAAACATTACTCGTTTCCCGAAGCTGACTTATTGGTAGTATTCTTCTTACACTGGCCCCTCATACGTCCTTGCTCTCCACAGTTCCAACAACCTTTCTGGGTAGCAGCCTTTCCTGCCATGGCATCTTTCCTGTTTTGAAGTTGCCGTCATTGAGCTTTCTTGTGTCCAGGTTTGTTACAGTGCCAGCAAAGTCCTTCAAACTTCTCCAAAAGCTGCCATCTTCTGGCCTTGAATCCTGATGACTGTACCAACCTTGGGACCTCTGTGCTGGACTTAACATAAGATTCGAATTCAAGAGCTCTGGCCTTTGCATCCTGCATAGTAGAGGGGTGTGCTTGCTTTACTTGTATCTTCACTTGTGGACTGTCCAAGGTGTCTACAAACTGATCCCTCAGCAACAGCTTGAGGACATCTGGTGGTGCAGTTGGGTAGGCTTTGTGTGCCATACTTTCCAAATCCTGTGCCAGCTCATGTAGGCTCTCCCCTTTAGCACGGACTCTTGTACTAAACCTAGCCCTGTAGACTTCAGACTGATTTTGAGTTCCATGCCTGAGTTCTAGAGCAGTTACCAATGCTATGTAGTTCTGCCTGTCATCTGCTGACAACTGTCCAAGTATTTCCAGTGGTTGTCCTTTCAGGCTCGTTGCCAGGTACGCTGCTTTCTGCTCCTCTGTCCATCCATTCATCTCTGCCAGGAGCTCAAATTGTGCTCTACATGCTTCCCACAGTGCCTTCCCATCGACTTCCTGTGGCTTCCTTTGTACTAGATCACCCCTATTGCTGACATTCATATCTGGGATGTGACTTTTAACAGGACTGAAGATGTCTGCATTAGGGTTTAGCTGCGGGGTCTGAAAGAGGCTCCC
This sequence comes from Limulus polyphemus, assembly GCF_000517525.1. Classification (NCBI taxonomy): domain Eukaryota; kingdom Metazoa; phylum Arthropoda; class Merostomata; order Xiphosura; family Limulidae; genus Limulus; species Limulus polyphemus. Next base: position 1,578 of record NW_013744063.1, read on the forward strand.
TGTTGTCTGAGGCTGATTAGGTCGATGGCTAATATATCCTCCCTGTGTAAAAGACAGTAAATCGTCCTTTAATGTATTTAATTCACTTTGAAAATTACTAATTTTTTCCATTTGTATATGATGGCTTTCTTTCAGGTGTTGGAGACTTTCTTCCTGTTTCTTCTCTTGTTCCAGTTGCAACTGGTGCTGGTTTTCTTGCCACTGCTGTAGTCTCTCTTCTTGTTTATTTTCTCGTTCTTCATGTTTCCTTTCTTTTTCCTCCATCAACTGCTGTAATCTCTCTTCTTGTTTATTTTGCTGTTCGAGCTGCCAATGTTGCAGGTTTTCTTGCCACTGCTGTTGTCTCTCTTCTTGTTTCTTTTCTCGTTCTTCTTGTTTCTTTTCTTTTTCCTCCAACAACTGCTGTAATCTCTCTTCTTGTTTCTTTTCTCGTTCTTCTTGTTTCTTTTCTCATTCTTCTTGCTTCTTTTCTTTTTTCCCAAACCACTACTGTAGTCTCTTTTCTTGTTTATTTACTCGTTGTTCTTGTTTCTTTTGCTGTTCTTGTATTGCTGCCATCAAATCTGCTAAGTCGTAGTTTGATTTGGCACTTCTTGTTTCCATCTTTTTTTTATCGATCCCACTTCTGACACCAAATTGTTACTTATCTCCTTGTTTGATAATTTCCCGTAAAATTCTTTCCGAGAAACTTCAGTGATACAGTCCTTTCTTAATTAAAACTAGTTTATTCTATCTCGTTAC
>NW_013744064.1:0-1517 GCF_000517525.1 Limulus polyphemus
AATTAATTCCCACAGTCAGTTTAACTTAAACAAACGCCATAATTCACAACGAACGATTCACGCGCTTGACTCAAATATCCGTCTCTATCTCTGTTTGCAATTCAATTCCATTGTTGCCGTTACTTCTTACCGGTCTTATATATACAAAAAGCGTACATCTCGTCTCTTCGTGAATCTTCTAGAACTCATCACGTGTTACCAGAGTAACGTGACTTCCGCTGTCGTAACACTGCCCCTTCCTTAGAATTGTTCGTCCCGAACAATAGCCACTTAAATTAAACCAATAGATAATTAAGAATAACTTAATTAAATGTACAGAATATGCAAATACTATAAACACAAAAATTAAAATTCAACAAAGTATCTTAATTTTACGGAACGTATCTTCTTTGATACTTGCTTCTGCTTCACGTGAGGTTCATCTGGTCCACAGGAATGGTCCTATCATTGGTAATGGTCACATCAGTGGTAGTAACTTCATGAAGGGCTTCACTGTTTCCCTCCTCAAAACTGAATAGAGTTTCGTCTTCGACAGTGGCCTTTACAGGTGACACGTCTTCAGCGGCGTCTTTTGTTCTGTTGTTCACTTCATTCCAACTGAAATGTCCTGGACCTAATGCCAAAGTCTGTAGGCATGCACCACTTTTGCCTTACCTCGCCGACCACATTTTATTCGGAAAGTCACGTCTGAGAGAAGATCCACTATGTCATATGAGCCTTCCCATGGAGATGACAACTTAGTAGACTTCCCTTTGGTCTTCCTTGGATTATACAACCACACATTGTCTCCTGGTACAAAGCTAGCTTCAGTGGATCTCTTATCATAAGATAACTTCATCGAATCAGCAGAGGTTTTTAAGTATGAACGCACTTGATGGTGAATATTATCCATTCTTTCCGATAACATATTCACTAATTCTGACACATTTTCAGGCAACTCTTCATAAGGTGGGCGTCCTGTTAACAGATCCACTGGCAACCAAAGTTTCCGACCAAACATCAACTTTGCTGGAGTGTATCCAGTGGTTTCATGCTCTGCTCTCTTTTAGGCCATCAACAGTGGAGGGAGTAAGACATCCCAGTCATCTTGGCGGCTACTAAAAAACTTGGCCAATTCCTGTCCCAGTGTCCAGTTGTACTTTGCTACCATCCCATCAGACTGTGGGTGAAGTGGCGTTGTTCTGGTCTTTCGTATGCCAAACATCTTGCAGCATTCATAGAATACAGCTGATTCAAAGTTACGGCCTTGATCTGAATGCAGTTGATATGGCATACCAAATCTGAAGAAGAAATCACTAATAGCCAAAGCTACTGTTGTAGCTTCCTGATTTGGCATTGCACATGCCTCAGGCCACATGGTGAAATAATCCATCACCACACAAATGTACTTGTTTCCAGCACGAGTTTGAGGTAAAGGACCAGCAGTGTCATTGGTGCACCAACTTGATATAACTTCATTGGAGCACGTCCCTTATGCTTGGGTCCACTTTTTGCACAACATGCACTGCATGTCCTGC
>NW_013744065.1:0-2317 GCF_000517525.1 Limulus polyphemus
TTACACCACAAACTGGAAGAGCGACTTTAGAGCAATACAGTAACTAAAAGCCAGTGTTTATGATATTTAACTTGATATTTATACTTGGCGATGTATAAATAATCCAATACATTTCTCGGAACTTTTGTATATCTCAATAGTAAACCATTTATTCGTGGATTTTTCTTCTCCACTTTTCATATATTTTGGCAGATAAATATTCTCCCTATAAATAATCTAGCTTATATATAGTTTTAACCAATAAACCATATAGATCTAAAAAAATTTAAATTCTGCCTTGGTCAGAATACAACTTTTAGTAAAAAATTCAACTTTCGAGGTGTAATTCGTATCTTTCATATCAGTCCATAACAACTTTTTCTATAAATTTCGACAGGAATCTTTAATAATTTATACAAATAAACATATGACTTCCTGTCATAATTATACCATCGCATCTTCTAAATTAAACACTCGCGAATCAACTTTTTTCACCTTATTTCTATAAAATGAAAGATAAACTTAATTACTTTAGCGTTAACATAAAGTAGTGATTAAAAAACTAATTTATCTTATAAAACGTTAGGCTTCTGAGTGTTGGCCATAAGGCTACTAATATTTAGTATTGAATATTTATTTCTAGGCTACAAGTACATTGGTTAAGATTAGTGTATGAGATACGCGCTCATAGTTTTTATGTATGATGGATTCATTGAGTGGGTTTTATATGGGAACTCGGGATTGGTATGTACTTTTACGGAATCTAGTAGTGAAGTTTGTAGGTTGGAGGAAAGTTGGAGACTATCCTAATTAAAGTAGAGGCAATAGATAAGGAGAAATGGGAACAAGATTTCAGGAGGAGCATAAGCTCTTACATGCAACGGATGCATCAGCTAACAATGGCTTTCAGGAAGTTAGAAAGAGTACTATCAGGTCTAAAAGTAGTGGATTTAATTGCAATGAATCAGATTTCAGCCCTTGACTTGGGTAGATGAGGAACTATTGGAGAGAAGGATGTGAATGATAAACTTAAGGAGGTTATAACTATACATGATTATTGGACAAGTCATGTAGATAGGATAGTCTTTGGGGTAAATAGGGAGAAAATATTTATATTATGTTACTCAGGGGTACAGGTAGAGGATATAACTGACAGAGCAGGAGGTACAATAAAGGGGCTAGCAGAGATGCAATTCTTGTTGTGCACTTAGGTGCTAATGACGTAGGGAAAGGCAGGCTAGAGTAACTAATAAGTACAAGGGGGTTGATAAAGGCATTTAAAGAAATTTTGCCACAAGTTAATTGTGTCAGAAACACTACCGAAAATTAATTGTGGGGATGACATTATAAGTATGTCACTAGGGCTGAATGCAAAGGCTTAGGTTAATATGTAAGGATGAACAGATTGGTTAGTAGGACTTGTGGGATCAGTTCAATGAGATAAGAGAGTGTTTTGGAATGGACTGTTCACATTTGAATAGGATAAGTACTGGCTTGTTTGTAAAGGCTATTAACTCCGCTATAAGGGAAGCTTGAAACTAGAACTAGACAGTGGTGAGGGCCAGGATAAGCTAAATGCTAAAAGAATAAGAGGCAAAGAAATGTTTAGCATAGGAAATGAGTATAAAAGTAGTTCTCAGGGTAGGCTTAATTGTTACTATTGTAATGCTAGAAGAATAAGAAATAAAATAGATGACTTTATGGAAAGTTAATGATTTAGATGAAAGAAATTACTTGGAAATATAGGGTTACAGGTAATTTATAGGGGTAGATTACTAAAGAGAGGTAGGGTGGCTTTGTATATAAAACGTTGAAGTTGAGGATATCAACGATAATAGCAAGGATATTGGGAATCCATTTGGGTTTCTATTAGCGGATATAAAAGGAAAAGGCTTTTAGTAGAAACTTTATACAGACCATCAGATGGTATTGATGAAATTAGTGAGAATCTTTACAATGAGATTAAGATTTCAGCTGTAGTAATTATCGGTGATTTTAATTTCAGGCATATAGATTGGGAAATGCTAGAGTCAAACCATGAGGGAGAACATTTTTAGAAACTGTTTGAGATTACTTTTTTCAACAATTGATCAAGGAATCTATTAGAAACAATGCTATTTTAGATTTATTGTTAATTTCAAATATAGAATTGATTGAGAGAGTAGAAATTGAGGAACATCTGAGTGCAAGTGATCATTGCTCTATCAGGTTCGATGTCTTGGTACATATGGAAATAAGGAATAATATTTTGGTTATGAATTTCAAAAAAAGCAACTTTTGGAGGAATGTGACAAGAATTATTTGTTGTGAATTGGGCACTGTAGTTATTTGAAGACAT
>NW_013744066.1:0-3502 GCF_000517525.1 Limulus polyphemus
GATGTGATGAACAGCGCTAGCTCGAAACGTAATTTTTCAGAAATAGGGATATATATAAGAATTTTCTTCTGCACGTTGTTTATTGTTGCTATAACTACATATGTGTCTTTGTCGCCTATGCAGTCGCCTTTACACTATAGACAGTAATAAAGAATCCCAATATTTCAGTCAACGTTTCACCATTGTAGGATTGGTAGTACAAGAGAACTGTTTTGTTTTTTTATAAACTGCGATACGAGAACAATAAAACATTTCGAAAAGAATCGAACAGACGTACGTGGTCATGGTAACAATATGTTTAAGAACAGAAGAAAATCCTTATTTAGTGTATATGCCGTGCAGCACTAGCAAGGAAACATTTTAGATAAACTTACATAATCATCGTAAGAATATTCTCATTTAGGAGAAAGTCTCCTATAGTATATAAACTGTGACTAGACAATAATGAAGCAATTCAAATATAGTTATTTAAAATCGTGTAATGATAACAATAGAAAATCGTTACATAGTGTAAAGTGGGGTAGGATAACAATGAAAATACAAAATAATTATATCTTGTAAAAACATTGTATATATATATATATATATGTATATGTGTATACCAGCGAAAATACCTAGCTTCGCTCGGGTTATTAGGCTGATATATTCTAGATGACTATATCAGTGTGTATATTCTGAACCTATTTTAGCATAAAAGAACAGTCAAAAAATATTTTAAACATTTCTATTTCCTAGAAACATGAAAACATTTCTTTTCTATGTGGTTTTTCGCTGGCTTTCCTCATTAGAAAGATGCGCGCGCACACACGTGGATAAGATAAGTAATAATACTCAGGTGCACACCCTCAGGGTCCACTTAGTATTTTGTAATATAAGGAACCACTTTTTTCTATGTGGTTTTTCGCTGGCTTTGCCATACTAAAAAGATGTGCGCACGCACGTGGATAAGATAAGCTATAATACCCAGGTGCACACCCTCAGGGTTTACTTAGTATATTGTAATATAAGGAAGCACTTCTTTTCTATGTCGATTTTCGCTAGTTTGCCTCATTAAAAGGATGCATGAAAGTGAAATAGGGCAGAGTTTTGCTAGTGGTTAGCATTTTGAACTGTGAATCTAAGGATCAATGGTTTGTGTCCTGTTACTGCAAAATCTCACTCCACACTTTGGAGCTGGAGCTGTATTATAAGAATAATGGTGAAATCCCACTTTTTGACTAAAGTTAGCACTGGGTGCTGTTGACTAACTGCCTTTCATTTAGTCTGTCAGTGGATAAGTAATAATATCCAGGTGCACACCCTCAGGGTTCACTTAGTATGTGTGCAAATATTCAGGTTTCTAGGTACTTTCCTCTTGGAGTTATGGCGGTCAAAAACACTCACACAGACACGCCCTTTTATTATTATAGATACATAACCTACTGCAAAACACCAAATATTATTACATTATTAGGATGTAAGGACATGATGTAGGATAATTGGGGAATAATTCAAACAACACTATTATCTGAGAGTATTACATCACATATTTCACAATATTATCAATAGATGACAGCACTAAGCGCTTATATACTTCCCAAAATGTTTGGAAGTTTTTTATTCTAAGTGTTGTTGAACGTTAAGTGTTCTGTAATACTGTAATGAAATTAAGCCTCATTTTCGCACTACTTACAAAACTGACCTCAACATTTATATAGTAGAACACTGCGCATGTACACGTAGTTAACGTAGCCGTACTTCTTTTATATCTTAATGTTAGTAGTGGACTATGGCAATCAAACTTTGTATACCATTTTCAATAAGTATAATTCGAATTTTTCGAAGAACAATTCTTGTTTGTTCATAATCTCTGCCTTACTAAAACGTTAGCTTAACAAGGATGTAAATTTAATTTACGAAACGTAAAACATATTGTAATAACTTATCCGAAACTAAATAAAAAATATGATTCCTGATAGATTCCTATTAATGTTTGGGGAATCATTGTATCTTGGTAACTTTCTTGTTTGTCACACAGAACTCATCAATCTCAATTAACAGATGTCACTATTCTAACTGGACCTACCAATAACAGTCCGTTAATGACACAGCTACCAAGAGCGAACAAAGAGTCTTAAGTTTGTGGTTTTGAGGTTTTTTGTGAGCGAACAGAATCTTATGCGTATGGTTTTGAGATTTTTGTGAGCGAGCAAAGTCTTTAGCGTGTGGTTTTGAGGTTCTTTGTGAGCGAACAGAATCTTTAGCTTGTGGTTTTGAGGTTCTTTGTGAGCGAACAGAATCTTTAGCGTGTGGTTTTGAGGTTCTTTGTGAGCGAACCAGAATCTTTAGCTTGTGGTTTTGAGGTTCTTTGTGAGCGAACAGAATCTTTAGCGTGTGGTTTTGAGGTTCTTTGTGAGCGAACAGAATCTTAAGCTTGTGGTTTTGAGGTTCTTTGTGGGCGACCAGAATCTTAAGCTTGTGGTTTTGAGGTTCTTTGTGGGCGACCAGAATCTTAAGCTTGTGGTTTTGAGGTTCTTTGTGGGCGAACAGAATCTTTAGCTTGTGGTTTTGAGGTTCTTGGAGAGTAAACAAAGAGTCTTAAGCTTGTGTTTTTGAGCTTCTTTGTGATAACCATTCCTTAATCATAGCAAAGCTCAAGTAAGTATATTACCAGTAAGGAACAAGATTAATTAAACTTGATAAACATATTGGAAGTTTTATGACAACCAGATGATCTTCGTGTTTCTTCTAATTTTATTCGACGTCTTATGAAGAATGGCTACCTTGTAACTTAGTGAATCATCTGGATAATTATACATTAAAGTAATACGGAATTATCTGCTAAGACACATCCCATTTAAACTACATAAAAGATCAACTATTTAGTTCATGAATGTTTCACCAAAGTTTCGAACCGACTTTTTCTCAACGTTGTCCACGTTCCTTTCGGCTAAACCTCGTGTCCTTACCTGGGCATTTCTATGCTAATCAGGAAATAAAGCCTTTTATTCAGCTAAATGTGTCTCTTAAAGACCAAAAGTTTGGTGTTTACCAACATAGAGACGGAACCCCTTTTAACTCATCGGGTATTGAATTATTGCTGACGTCAACATCTTTAACTCATTACCATAACCCTGGCCTCAACAGATGAAGCAAAGCCTGACTAACATAAATATTTAACAGGAGTCGGTAGTCTCCTGTACACCCTCGGGAACCTGCTAACAACGAAGTCAATATTTACGACAAGTATGATTCGGAAAATGTTTGTTTAACAAAACTAAGTTATAACTTTATACTCAGGTTTCGGATTAACACACATTTTGATCCGACAGATCTAGCCTTGAGTTAGTGTAACAAAGCTGACTAATTTCGTAAGGAGAAAATAAGCTAGCCGCAAGACCACTTTTTAGAAAATACGATCCTAATATCTTTGAAATTAAAAAGGACTTCGTAATTACTGAAATGTTCACTTAACTGATTTCGAGATTAATCAAATGTAGAAGTATCTATTCATTTATATTGT
>NW_013744067.1:0-2318 GCF_000517525.1 Limulus polyphemus
TGTTTAAACCTGTTGTTTTCTCACCGATATTATACCCTAATTTCTAATCATGTTATAGAGTGTTTAAACCTGTTGTTTTCTCACCGATTCCCGTCAATCGTCCATCCCTTATCGTTTTTTTTTGCCGAGCAGATCAAAATTATTATTCGAAATTGCTGTTGTAGCATAAACCCCCGAAACCCTTCCCCCGTAACAAATGACACGTAATAAAACGTATGTTGCTCATAATCTCACGTATGTATCCAAAAGGGAATATGTGAAAACATTTACACCTTAATGTTGTTCCACGTATGGATCTTTGATCCAGTAAATGTTTGTCAATGTCAAAAAAAAAAAAAAAAAAAGGAAAAGGAAAACAAATCCTATCCGTTCCCCGACGTCATTAAAATTTGCCCCGAGACACCCAAGGTCCACGGCGAAGGTCAGAATGTGTTCTTGAAAGACAACTCATCTCACACACATTACTGACCATCTTATTGAGTTCTCCTACTTATTTACATATTGTACTTATTTCGGCGTGTTTCTTCCCACTGGCGCCTCCTCGTGTTGAGGCTAAAACAAACTTAATGAGTGTCCGTGCAAAGCTGGTTTGGTTTATTTCTTGTTAATCGCACATGTATCAGTGGGCTTTCTGTGCTCTTCCTACTACAGGTTACGAAACTCGAATTTTAGCATCATATGTCTGCAGACTTACCGCCGAAACGGTGTGTGTGCTGCACCGGTAACTTATCATTACTGCATACAAAAGTATACGGTCAGTAATCTGTCAATATAACTTGGCCTTCTACATGATATAGTCAGATTAGTTTTGGCAGAGATCGGCTCACAGTATTTATAGAATCACAAGTATACGGTCAGTAATCTGTCAATATAACTTGGCCTTCTACATGATATAGTCAAATCAGTTTTGGCAGAAATCGGCTCACAGTATTTATAGAATCACAAGTATACGGTCAGTAATCTGTCAATATAACATGGCCTTCTACATGATATAGTCAAATCAGTTTTGGCAGAAATCGGCTCACAGTATTTATAGAATCACAAGTATACGGTCAGTAATCTGTCAATATAACTTGGCCTTCTACATGATATAGTCAGATTAGTTTTGTCAGAAATCGGCTCACAGTATTTATAGAATCACAGACATTTTCTTGTGTTGTTTTATATCGCTTTGTTCACTTTCTTACTTGTCGTTCTTTTTACAATACATGTTTGTGATATTTTGGTTTTTCGAAAATAAAATGTACACATAAAAGTCATTTGACAGCCTCGAGCGCTGTGTAGTTCTGTCGCACGTGCCCCATCAATCTTAAACAGTTCAAGCGTTTACTGAAAGGAATCAAAAACCACTTACTTAGGTAAACTATTATGGTATGTAAATGAATAGCCAACAACTCCAGACACGGTTTTATTATTTATAAGTCTTCTGAACGTAAAGTATGTAAATGAATAGCCAACAACTCCAGACACGGTTTTATTATTTATAAGTCTTCTGAACGTTAAGTATGTAAATGAATAGCCAAAAACTCCAGACACGGTTTTATTTTTTTATAAGTCTTCTGAACGTAAAGTATGTAAATGAATAACCAACAACTCCAGACACGGTTTTATTCTTTATAAGTCTTCTGAACGTAAAGTATGTAAATGAATAACCAACAACTCCAGACACGGTTTTATTTTTTAAAGTCTTCTGAACGTAAAGTATGTAAATGAATGACCAACAACTCCAGCCACGGTTTTATTCTTTATAAGTCTTCTGAACGTAAAGTATGTAAATGAATAGCCAACAACACCAGACACGGTTTTATTTTTTTATAAGTCTTCTGAACGTAAAACGTGCCGGTACAATATAACGTTGTAAATATATCATTAACAATGATAACATAAAAAACTATTTCATTAAGTATTTAAGGTCAACGTTTTGAAATAATAGAAAATAAACTGTTATAAAACTCCAGTTCTTTGAACAAATAAATTGTGGACGACCTTAAATTATTCTTCATGTAAAAAGTCCTTGTTGAGCCCGAAACTTTCCCATCTTTTACAAAAACTCAAGATGGACCTCGGTATATCGTAAGGAGAGAAACGAGAAGTCTATATGAAATAATGTTAATATGGCTCGGTTTGGTACTGAGTTTAATTACGATTGTTTGTATGGATAAATATGGACTCGAAATATATTACTTGGCATGGACTTTTTTTATTATACAGGGTGTCACAGAAGTATGGACCCATTATAAGCACATTTCTAATGTCAGGTGCACATATTTCAGGAAAGAAAATACCCTGACGTCACAGTTAACCAAGAACTGATATGT
>NW_013744068.1:0-2892 GCF_000517525.1 Limulus polyphemus
GACGCCACGTTTCTAGAACTATCCTGTACTTTGGCGAATGCTCTAGTATTTACTAGATATAAGGTAGTCGGGTATATAAAAGAAGGTGACAACGTGACAGGGGAATGTAATGTGTGTGTGTAGACAGTGAGTATTTGATCTGCAGTCAGAAGTATTATTGAGCACGTTCGTTGTTATAGCGTTTGTTTAACGCGATTGTTGAAGTTGAGTGTATCGGTAAAGTTATATTCGGAAAGAATAACCCAGTTTTATTAAGAAAGGACTTGTGTTGCTTAACTTTCGTGGGAAAATCAATTAACAAACGGAGACGTAACACTATGAACTATAAACTATGAATCATACGTGTCGCGAAACCATGTTACTGAGCATTACGTTATTAGTACATTTGTATCAGTGTACGTCGTGAAGATATTTTTAAGACTTATGGTATGCATGTTTTTTACAAACTGGTGAAGCATGATTATAATTAATTATACTTGTTATAGGACAGTATGTTAGGCCTTTTTATTTAACACCACATTCTTAGTGACTGAATATACTATCGTACTGTCTATTTTCAACTGGACAGACAACTTTAGTTAATGCTTTCATACGATGTATATCGAAAATTACGAATGTTTTGAGCTGACCATAGAAAACAGTCCTCTACACAGACAGTAATTTCAACTAGTATATAGAAAATCAGGTGAGTAAACCATGAATTAGATTACACAAATAGTGAAACTGTAATGAATTAAAGATTGAATATTTATTTTATGTATTCATATACTTTGAAGGATATTGAAGTGTTTGTGCTCACCACAGATATTGAAACCTATTTTTAGCGTTATAACTTTTCAGATTTACCGCTGTGCCACTTGGAAGGCGATATTGAAGTGAAACTATAAAGATCAAAGTTGACCATAATGGTAATGTAGAACTAGTATCATGTCTTAGTATCTGGGTCAAAGTTCGTTATAAATGTAGAACTAGTATCATGTCTTAGTATCAAGGTCAAAGCTCGTTATAATGTTATTGCAGTATGTGACACGTCCACATCGGTCAATTTTAACGTCTTGGGCGCACCTTGTGGCATTTTACCGAACTATCTGCCCTGTGGCGTCACAACGTGACATACTATGGTGTTACTCGTCACGTTACATCCCGGTCTCAAAGAATACCACCCACCATTGTCCAACACCACTGCCATAGGAGACCGCCATTTTAGTGAATGTGACATCAGAGATCAAACAGGTGTTACACAGGGGGATCAAAGAGTCGTCTTTACAAGATGGACGCGCACGTTGGGGCTGCCATCTTGATGCATGTGACGTCATGGCTGCGAGACGTGAATGGCTGTGACGGCATCCAATAGAGCTGTACCCTCTTTTGTTTCATTCCCATTCAGGCGTGTTATCTAGTTGTGTCTTTTTGTAATCCCATCCCCAAATGGGCGTAGCATCTTTCCCTCAAAATCTCTCTATTCTAACGGGATTACTACAATCAGTGTTTCACATGAGTCATGGCAAAATACAAGACTACAAACTCTAGGCTATTCTTGTTAAAGTGTAGCATTTTTAGATTTTTACGGCTCTAATCAGACAAATACGAGTATCCATAAAGTGGAGTTGGATATTATTGACTAGCTGTCTTATTTCTAGTCTAAGATCGGAAATTTAGGGACAGTATATGAAGATGGGTCAGGCGTATCTTTACGGGAAAATTATAAAACAAACAAACTTTTTCAAAGTCGACACCCAATAAAAACCTCGAAAAAGTATAAGTGGCGACAGCTTGTTGTCGAGAAGGTTTCCATTAAAGTATACTAACAAATGATGTTTATATGTGTTAAAGTAGACTAACGAAAGATGTTTATATATATTAAAGTAGACTAACAAAAGATGTTTATACATGTTAAAGTAGACTAACGAAAGATGTTTATATATGTTAAAGTAGACTAACGAAAGATGTTTATATAAGTTAAAGTAGACTAACGAAAGACGTTTATATATGTTAAAGTAGACTAAACAAAAGATGTTTATATATGTTTAAACATATAGGTGTGTACATCATATATCCTCACACAAGTTATTAATCCTTTAACTACCGATGTGTATACATCATATACCCTCATACAATTTATTAATCCTTTAACTCTCGATGTGTGTACATCATATACCCTCATACAAGTTATTAATCCTTTAACTACCGATGTGTGTACATCATATACCCTGATACAATTTATTAATTCTGTAACTACCGATGTGTGTACATCATATACCCTCAAACAAGTTATTAACCCTTTAACTACCGATGTGTGTACATCATATACCCTTACATAATATAACCTCATACAAGTTATTAATCCTTTAACTACCGATGTATGAGGGTATATGATGTACACACATCGGTAGTTAAAGGATTAATAACTTGCATGAGGGTATATGATGTACACACGGTAGTTAAATGATTAATAACTTGTATGAAGGTATATGATGTACACACATCGGTAGTGAATGGGTAAATAACTTTATGAGGGTATATGATGTACACGCAACGGTAGTTAAAGGATTAATAACTTGTATGAGGGTATATGATGTACACACATCGGTAGGTAAAGGATTAATAACTTGTATGAGGGTATATGATGTACACTCTTCAGGTTATTAACCCTTTGACTACCGATGTGTGTACATCATATACCCTCATATAAGTTATTAACCCTTTAAGTACCGATGTGTGTACATCATATACCCTCATACAAGTTATTAATCCTTTAACTACCGATGTGTGTACATAATATAACCTCATACAAGTTATTAATCCTTTAAGTACCGGTGTGTGTACATCATATAACCTCATATAAGTTATTAATCCTTTAACTACCGATGTGTGTACATCATATACCCTCAT
>NW_013744069.1:0-2309 GCF_000517525.1 Limulus polyphemus
CTTAATTTTTAGCGCGAGTGTACATTTAGCTTCACTTTTAGCGCGATCGTACATTTAGGCCTAATTTTTAGCGCGATCGTACTTTTAGGCCTAACTTTTTTTTCTTTTAGAGTAGAAATTCATAAGTCAACATACAAAAAATGTTTATTATATTTAATTCTCCACTGAATTAACACTAAAGCGTATTTGCATTCGGGTGTGGCTTACTGGATAGCATGTCCGAACTATGGCTCGCGTCCCTTTGTCGTAAAAGCGTCCCGTATTTCGGGGCTGTGGGTGCGCTTTAAAGGTGACGATCAAATCGATCAGGCAAGAATAACTCAGTGTGTTGTTGACTAACTGCCTTCCGTCTAGTCGATCATTTCAAAGTTAAGGACGACTATATCTAGATTAACCATTGTGTATAGTGTTAGAAACAAACAAACCATGTCTTGAAATGTACTATAAACAGTTAATCCTAAAGCTACTGATGAAATCTATGTACGAGATATTTACAAATGTAAGGTCATTCAAATATAACATGCACCCCTGGTAGCTAAGCGGGAAGTTGGGCTCATAACGCTAAAATGTGGGATTCGATCCCGATGGTGAGTACAGCGCAGATAGCCTGTAGTGCAACTTTACGAGAATGAAGGGTTATTATGAGAAAGATCTGCAGTCACGTGTTCTTAGCTACCAGGGGGCGCATTGTATTTGACACCTTTGTTAAGACTGAGTGTAATTTTAAACTCTAAGCAGAACCATCAAGAGATTTATTTGTTATCAGTCCCTAGGTTACCGTCATAGCTTTTTTCTGTAGTTGTGTTTTGATTACTGACACTCCTATGTCAGTACTCTGTATAACCGCGAGTTTCTTTACCGAAGTCCACCAAGAAAAAAAAATCTTCCATCAGGATGTGCTTTGGTAAGAAAAAAAAAGAAAAAGACTTTCGACGGTGACATACTGCATGGGGTATTTTTCTGTAAGATTCTTCCTGTTAATAAACCGATTTTACACATACTTGTGAGTTACTGTTTTGGTAATTCTACGGCTCTATTGGACCTGAAAGAAGTGGCGGGAATTTGGAACAGGAATTACTAGAAGTGGTCTGTACGGTTTAGGAAAAAGATGTCAAGCTTGCACCTGACCCTCCCAGGTCCATATGGATCTAAATTCCGGTGATTGATTTGATTCTGATAAATCCCGATGAATGATTTGATTCTGAGCACAGCCAGAATTTTAGTACAATGCCACACGAGAGCGGTCTTCGATAGGCGTTCCTGGAGTGTTAGATTGGAAGAAAGGTAGCTTGTCAGCAACACCTACCGCCAACTCTTTGGCTACCTTGATCCGAATGAATAATGTTATCTGCGATATTTTCACCCTGGGGAACCAAGCCCCGGATTTTAGTGTTGTAAATCCGGAAAATTACCGCTGACCCACTGTAAAACTGTGTGATTTGACTGTCACTCTTATAGTGCACCCACAGCCCCTAAGTACGAAGGGCAGTTTTGTGGCAACGAACAATGAACCCTCGGATTTATCTTCGGACTTGTAATATTTCAGCGAAACCTACACTCTTTTATCTTTAAAGGCCCTGAATATATATCAGACACTTCATGAGGTAGAATTAAACAGATGGAGAATAAATGTAACAGAAAATTATGTTGATTTGTTACGGCGAGATTATAAGTACGAAAACTGGAAGGCGGAAAAGAAAATTACCTAGCGTAAGGATACACTTTACAAGGCTGTAAAGTTTCGACCGATCAATCATTCCTTGAGCCATCACAAGTCTGCCACCTTCGGTCGAGATTGGCTACTGTTGCCGTCAGACTGTCTGACGTCTAACATCACCCCCAACTACTCGGGTCTTTTCCTACTCCTCCCACTGGTCAGAACAATTATCAAGTTTGTGGTTATGGCAGCGGTTTATACCAGCTGGTATAGTTCCGAGCTCGTGCATGTTGCGACTTAACTAACCAGAAAAGTGTACTGTTCTCCGAACCACCATCGTGACGTCACCAATCGAATAATACATCAATTCTTTGAATAACACCACCCTAATCGTGACTGACAGGGTTGACTATGTTTTTTAGTGCACGAGGTTTTAGTTTGGTTTTAAATATATTCATTCGTACTTAGTAATGTTGGGTTTTAAACACGTTGTTGGTTTTAAATACATTCATTCGTACTTAGTAATGTTGGGTTTTAAACACGTTGTTGGTTTTAAATACATCCATTCGTACTTAGTAATGTTGGGTTTTAAACACTTGTTGGTTTTAAATACATCCATTCGTACTTAGTTATGTTGGGTTTTAAACACATT
>NW_013744070.1:0-2313 GCF_000517525.1 Limulus polyphemus
TCAATCCCACTATTCGTTGGTAAAAGAGTAGCCCAAGAGTTGGCGGTGGGTGGTGATGACTAGCTGCCTTCCCTCTAGTCTTACACTGCTAAATTAGGGACGGCTAGCGCAGATAGCCCTCGTGTAGCTTTGCGCGAAATTTCCAAAACAAACAAACAAATGTTTTACTCATATACACCTTTAACAACCAAATAATAAATCTTCAAACGTATTTTAGAGACACTCTTAGGTGATAAAAAACCACATACAAAATTACAAGTCATTGAACCACTTGAGAAAGCCAGCAAATTCACAAAACCACAAATTTCTCAATCTCACTGACTGACTGACATTGTTGAATGCATCTAGCTGTTTAACAAACAGACTTACCATAGTTATAAGTACACCAAATAGAACAGTAGAAGAGAGTCCACGTGCTAGTGCCGGCGTGAAGTAGTTAATTAAATTGATCAACTAATTTATCAACTCTTAGTATATGCAGACAACCAAAACTCACGCTACATCACCTAAATGGCATTGTACATCATAGAGTTTGTGCAATCACATGTACAGCACTCACGCATAATATCATATCACTTTGTATGAAAAAAATGTATAAACAAGTGAAAAATTTTTTTCAAAATTGAACTTGTAGAAATGGGTGCACCACAAAGTAAGGAAACAAAGTAGGAATGGGCATGGTGTAATAAAACTTCGTCTGTAAAATTTTATACTTTCTTGGCCCTGTTTTTGTGTCATGTTCTCCTGTGTGAGATCGTACTCTTGACAAGGGGGGTTAAAGACTTTACATGTTAGTGTTAGCTGGAGATGTATCTTCGTTGAATAGGTATGATGAAAATGATTATTGGCTTAAGTGATTTAAGATTGAGGGATATCGCACTAGAAACATTCTTTCTGACTAAAAGATGCAATACATTATGATTCATATTCTTCTTTTGGTCTTATAAAGATGTAAAGAAATATTTTTATCTGCCTTAACTCTAACCGATCATAATAACAGAACTTAGAGGAAGGCCACTTCAGTTTTAGTAAAGCTCGCGTTGTTGGTAACTAAATGCTTTATTTATTCATGTGTGTTGCTGCAATTCTTTGCTGTTCGTATTTCACTCTCTGCTTAATATTTCCTGAATCTGTTGCATGCTGATACTTTTCTATTGGATCTCAGTGCACTTGAATACTACACTGAGTGGTCACAAGTAAATAGACACCTAATCTTTCGTCATTTAACTGATTTATGCTAACTAATTTGTGTTCACAGAGCACTACATAAATAAAAATGGTCAGCACACTAATTATATTGTGCTACAACATGCCTAGAACTCAAGGTTCTCTCGAATTGACAGATTTTGTTAGAGGAAGGATAGTTGGTCAAGCAGATGGTTGAATAAGTCAGCGGCAAATTTCGCAGAATTTGAGAATCCCGCTTTCGACAGTCAACAGAATCATCGTGCAGTTCAGGAAATACGGCAAGGAAACAATTGAGCAGCGTCCGGGTCGTCCTGGTCCATCGGAGAGCACAAAAAGGGCTGTCAAGAGGAGCATCGAAATTGATCCCAGATTAACGACTGCAGAAGTTGCCAAAGTTGGTGGGATGAGTCCGAAATCTGTTCAACAGATTTTCCACAGATTGGGTTATCGTTGCAGAGCAGCTAGACGGAAGCCCTTATTAAGACCTGCCAACATAGTCAGACGAAAGAAGTGGGCAAGTGATATGATGACCAAGCCTCTGGACTTCTGGAAGACCGTATTGTTCTCAGACGAATCAAAATTCGCTCAATTTTCGGACAGTGGAAGGATATGGGTCTGAAGAATGCCTCACCTAGGGTTTTGGCTCAACAGATTGCAGCCAACTGTGAAGCATGGTGGTTTCAGCATGATGGTTTTGGGAGCTGTTTGGGTTGGTGGGAGATCAAGCTTAGTGGAGTGCGTTGGCAACATACATTTTGCGAAATACGTCGAAATATTGGAGGAAGGACTCTTGCCACTTTATTCCTCGGGTTTCGTGGACAAGAACACAACGTTGTTCCAGGAAGATGGAGCACCGTGTCATACTGCTAGAAACACCCAAAACTGGCAGGAAGAAAATGGTGTCCAGAAGTTGCCCTGGCCGAGCAAATCTCCTGACATGAACCCCATCGAAAACCTCTGGGCCATACTCGACCGGCAAGTCAAGAAACAACAACAAAAAAACAACTTCGAAGAGCGATCTACGCCAAGTTTTGAAGCAAGAGTGGGCGAAAAATCCCACAACCTAAAATTAACGAGATGATTCTTACGATGCCCCAAAGGATCAACGAACTCCACGACGCGAAA
>NW_013744071.1:0-2706 GCF_000517525.1 Limulus polyphemus
ATAAATTTTTGAATCCACACAGTATTGGAAAGTAAGAAAACTTAAAGAATCCTTTGTGATCAAAACCTCTCCAACCGATCCTTAACAGCGACCAAGACAGATTTCAGTTAAATATGGTCTCTTTTTTTCAATCCATTCAATCCAATCAGCGATTGAACTCTAATGACGTCATATTACCTTATGAACCTTTGTTTACCATAATTTTCTTTATTGTTCCTATCCTCCTTTCCTTCTGGCAGAAAATATTTTACACTTCTGTATAATTATACTGTGCAATAGAGTTTCAGATATTATTAAAAGTAAATTTATCTTTACGGCTGAAATAAAACAATTAAATTCGTAATCATATTCAAGTAAAAATATGAAGCAAAACAATTACTAAAATTAAAAAATAAAGGTTTACTGTATTATCAGATCATAAAATGCCTAATCATAGGATCATAGATATCATCAAATACGGTAGTATTTAATAGTACGGATCGTGATAAAACAAAATGGCGGTCATAAAAATCGCCTATTTAAAGCCACTTTTGAAATGTCTGAACATTAACAATGACTATTTAACAGTATTAACCGAGTAAAACTAAAGCTTATTGTACTTGTGAAGCCGTCTAGATCGCTATATACGTGTTTATAGAGTGAATCAAAATTTAACGATTTCAACGAATTTCATCTAAGTAAGTAAATAAGTGACTTTTCCAGACGAGCGTACAGAAAAAAAAAATGACGATTCTTATCGTTCTAGTTCTTTCACAGAACTTTTTCGTCTGGGGTCCCAATGATTCCTTTCTTGTACTGAAAAGGATACTAGTATATATTTATATAAAACGGACGATGCGCTCTTTTGGGCATATAATTAGATTTAAAGGTATTTTGGTAGGATCCTAATGAGTAATAAAATAAAAATAAAATTTTACTCTTACTTTGGCTCAGACTAACGTAATTACAGTGATTGCCAAATAGGGATACAACATTTTAAATTTTAAGTAACTCAGTTTTTGTAGTTTTGTCTTTCTTGTTTCAATACTTTCTGTAGCATTAACACTTTCTATATTACTATAGCTAGCTAGGTTACGTATATATTGATCCATACTTGTCTTTATATAATTATTATTTTATTACACTCGTAAATAGTATAAACACTAAAGCGCGTAAAGGAGCATCATAATTTATGCATATCTGTGAGGAAATTGGTTTCTAGCTTGAATACATGAGGGTTTTTTTGAGTAAGGTTTAGTTCCGTGGATAATTTCTAAATCTCTGTATTACTGTAAAGATATTGGTTTCTAGCTTGAATACATGAGGGTATTTTGAGCAAGATTTAGATTCGTAAATAATTTCTGAATCTCTGTATTACGTTTTTCTAAACTTGACATTATTACTTTTCATTTAGAAGTTACGCTACAGAATCCAGAAACCTGTAATATGCCATATGTTTCCACCTTTGCCACTGCAAGTGCTAACTTCAACTAAAATGCACTTTTAAGGAGAATAATAAATGCACAGTTGTACCATTAAAGCCGTTTATATTACATTGTATATTTGCCCGAACATTAAGTGGTGTCATGCCAGACGAAACCTAATGAGGTTTTACTTGCTGCTACTTAATTTTCTTTTTTACATTTATTTCATCGAGCACCCATTGGAAACAGCAGCACCTTATATAAGAACTCAATAACTGATCGATTACATAGAAAAATACCCTTAGTAAATGTTGTCTTAATTCCGCGTTAACAAACAAATATTTTCTTATGATTGTTTGACATAATGAAACCACAATACTTAAACTTTTTTCTGGTACATATATTCAAATCTTAGCATTGCTGACGTACTTTCTACGAATAAAATTTAACACCACATGTTCATTAAAAACAGAAAATAAATATTTCGATCTGTTGTTTTTAATTTGAAGTTAAACTATACAGTGAACACAGTATTATGGTAACAGTTGAAACCTTAATTATGATCTAGGTTAAAATTAATTACATGTCACGCAATTTAGCACAATGACAGGTGATTATGTGATTTTTTTTATATCTTTGAACTCTACTGTAGTGAAAACAACGTTGTGGGATTGAGTGATATTTTAACCATAATTTTGTTATAGCAAACGATGCGGAATTCATTTGAAACTCAAATGATGGTGTTTAAACAACACATATAAATCTACAAACAAACCTACACAAATGATTAAATTACCGCACAAATCAATTAAAAATTATGAAGGAAATAAATCCGAATCACTGATAAAATGTCGATTTGAAAGGATTTGTGCTACTATGTTTAAAATCAAAACCAAAAGAAACTATCCAACATTTTTTTCTGAAACATAAATTCACATATCATTGATTATAAGCAAATAATGCTGAGAAACTCAAAACTCATCAAAATATGGCTGTTATGGTGGTTGGAAGGTGAAAACAAATAATGAACCCATTGACTGCTGGTTTGCCGTATTGGGTATGGTCCACCTCCAGTAGTTAAGTGGGAGCGTGCCATATACGGTGTACGGCTTGCAAAAATTCCTCGCGCGTTTAGAGCAGCCGGAGTCAGTGGGTTAATAAATCAAGCTACTGAACATTGTGGTTAAATAGAGTGATTAAAACTATGCTACTTTGTTTGTTTGTTTGTTTTGGAATTTCGCGCAAAGCTACACGAGGGCTATCTGCACTAGCCGTCCCTAATTTAGCAGTGTAAGACTAGAGG
>NW_013744072.1:0-2310 GCF_000517525.1 Limulus polyphemus
TTGAATGGAATTCCTAGAACCTTCGTTTAGTGACTGATCAAGTTAACTAGAATTCCTGGAACCTTTGTTTAGTGACTGATCAAGTTGAATAGAATTTCTGAAACCTCATTTACTGATTGACCAAGTTGAATGGAATTCCAGGAACCTTCATTTAGTGATTGACCAAGTTGAATGGAATTTCTGGAACCTTCGTTTAGTGACTGATCTAGTTGAACAGAATTTCTGGAACCTTCGTTTAGTGATTGATCAAGTTGAATGGAATTCCTGGAACCTTTATTTAGTAATTGATCAAGTTGAATAGAATTCCTGGAACATTCATTTAGTGATTGATCAGGTTGAATAGAATTCCTAGAACCTCCATTTTGTGATTGATGAAGTTGAATGGATTTCCTGGAACCTTCGTTTAGTGACTGATCAAGTTAATAGAAATCTTGGACCTTTCGTTTAGTGACTGATCGAGTTGAATGAAATTCTGGGAACCTTCAATTAGTGATTGATGAAGTTGAATGGTATTCCTGGAAACTTCGTTAAGTGATTGATCAAGTTAAATAGAATACATGGAACCTTCATTTAATGACTGATCAAGTTAATAGAAATCTTGGACCTTTCGTTTAGTGACTGATCGAGTTGAATGAAATTCTGGGAACCTTCAATTAGTGATTGATCAAGTTGAATGGAATTCCTGGAATATTCGTTTAGTGATTGATCAAGTGGAATATAATTCTTGGAAACTTCATTTAGTGATTGATCAAGTTGAATGGAATTCCTGGAATCTTCGTTTAGGTACTGATCAGGTTAAATAGCATTTCTGAAACATTAGTTTTATGACTGATTAAGTTGAATATAATTTTTGGAACCTTCATTTAGTCATTGAACATGTTTAATAGAATTTCTGGAACCTCCATTTTGTGATTGACCAAAATGAATGGAATTCCTGGAACCTTCGTTTACTGACTGATCAAGTTGAATGGAATTCTTAGAACCTCCATTTAGTGATAGATCAAGTTAAATAAAATTCCTGGAACTTCGTTTAGTGACTGATCAATTTGAATGGAATTCCTATAACTTCCATTTAGTGATTGATGAAGTTAAATAAAATTTCTGGAACCTTCATTTAGTGATTGACCAAAATGAATGGAATTCCTGGAACCTTCGTTTAATGACTAATCAAGTTAAATAGAATTCCTGGAACCTTCATTTAGTGATTGATCAAGTTGAATGGAATTCTTGGAACCTTCGTTTAGTGACTGATCAAGTTAAATAGAATTCCTGGAACCTTCGTTTAGTGACTGATCAAGTTGAATAGAATTTCTGAAACCTCATTTACTGATTGACCAAGTTGAATGGAATTCCTGGAACCTTCGGTTAGTGATAGATCAAGTTGAGTGGAATTCCTGGAATCTTCGTTTAGTGACTGATCATAATGAATAAAATTTCTGGAACCTTTATTTAGTAATTGATCAAGTTGAATAGAATTCCTGGAACATTCATTTAGTGATTGATCAGGTTGAATAGAATTCCTAGAACCTCCATTTTGTGATTGATGAAGTTGAATGGATTTCCTGGAACCTTCGTTTAGTGACTGATCAAGTTAATAGAAATCTTGGACCCTTCGTTTAGTGACTGATCGAGTTGAATGAAATTCTGGGAACCTTCAATTACTGATTGATGAAGTTGAATGGTATTCCTGGAAACTTCTGTAAGTGATTGATCAAGTTAAATAGAATACATGGATCCTTCATTTAATGACTGATCAAGTTGAATAGAATTTCTGGAACCTTCGTTTAGTGATTTATGAAGTTAAATACAATTTCTGGAACCTTCATTTAGTGATTGATCAAGATGAATGGATTTCATGGATTATTCGTTTAGTGATTGATCAAGTTGAAAAGAATTCCTGGAACCTTAGTTTAGTGATTGATCAAGCTGAATATAATTCTTGCAACCTTCATTTAATTATTGATCAAGTTGAATGGAATTCTTGGAACCTTCGTTTAGTGACTGATCAAGTTAAATAGAAGTCTTGGAACCTTCGTTTAGTGACGGATAAAGTTGAATAGAATTTATGGAACATTCGTTTAGAGATTGATCAAGTTGAATGGAATTCCTGGAACCTTCGTTTAGTGATTGATCAAGTTGAAAAGAATTCCTCGAACCTTCGTTTCGTGAATGATCAAGTTCAATAGAATTTCAGGCACCTTCATTTAGTTATTAAAATTCCTGGAAATTTCAATTAGTGATTGATCAAGTTTAAAGGAATTCCTGGAACCTTCGTTTAATCATGATCAAGTTGAATAGAATTACTGGAAC